>NC_079189.1:595305919-595310919 GCF_029499605.1 Hyla sarda
CGTTAAAACGTAGTTTATTCAAGCATATTAAAATCACCAACTAAACACAATGCTAAATACCCAAAATAATAATGGAGACAAAAATATATAATATAATACACAGCTCCAAATTGAGGAGAAAAGAGGATACCAGTAAGGCCGGGTTCACACCACGTTTTGTAATACAGTTCCCGTATATGTTTTCAATTTGAAAACCGTACGGAACCGTATTGAAAACCGTACGCATTGATTCTCCATCAATGCATCAGGTTGTGTCCGTTTTGCATCTTGTCCGTTTTTTTGTTTTTTTTCCCGTACTCAAAACCGCAGCCTACCGTGGTTTTTGGTCCGGGTGAAAAACTGTATTTAACCGTATATGTTTTTTTTAAACATGGGAGTCAATGGGAACCGTACAGAACCATATGTGCGTACCGTTCCATACGGTTTGTACCATATGGTTTTTGACTTTGCACAGTTTTTTTTCTTGGAATTTCAATCAAACAAGTGAAACTTTATTCATAATGGAGTGAAAAGTTAAAAACGTATACGTTTTCTTCTTACAAAACGGATGCAACTGGACATCATTTTTCAAACCGTATACGGGTTAAAATGTGTACACACACTTTGATACAGTTTAATCTGGTTTTGAGGAATCCGTTTTTCATCAAAAACCTGATACGAGAAATGTACTGCAAAAATGTGGTGTAAATACAGCCTAAGCAAGAAAATGTTATTACTGTCCCTGGAGACGGATTATGCATTCTTTATGGATGCTCGGAGTGCATATTATCTAGACGGTAAAGGGTAACCTATGCACATGTTCCCTGATTTTCTTGCTTACTGGTATCCTCTTTTATCCTTAATTTGGTGCTGTGTATTATATTATATATTTTTGGCTCCATTATTATTTTGGGTATTATCATTAGGATAGGCTAATGGTATCAGTTTGTTGGAGTCCTAACTCCCAGCACTGATCAGTTGATTGAAGGGGTTTGTACCACATCCCCTTCATTGTTTACCAAGCCAAGTGCCATACGTTTAAAGGGGTACTACGGTGGAATTTTTTTTTCTTCATATACTCATACATACACACAGTCATATACAGTCATTTACCCATACATGCACACAGTCATATACAGTCATTTACCCATACATGCACACAGTCATATACAGTCATTTACCCATACATGCACACAGTCATATACACAGTCATTTACCCATACATACACACAGTCATATACAGTCATTTACCCATACATGCACACAGTCATATACACAGTCATTTACCCATACATACACACAGTCATATACAGTCATTTACCCATACATGCACACAGTCATATACAGTCATTTACCCATACATGCACACAGTCATATACAGTCATTTACCCATACATGCACACAGTCATATACAGTCATTTACCCATACATGCACACAGTCATATACAGTCATTTACCCATACATACAGTCATTTACTCATACATACACACAGTCATATACAGTCATTTACCCATACATGCACACAGTCATATACAGTCATTTACCCATACATGCACACAGTCATATACAGTCATTTACCCATACATGCACACAGTCATATACAGTCATTTACTCATACATGCACACAGTCATACAGTCATTTACCCATACATGCACAGTCATACACAGTCATTTACCCATACATGCACAGAGTCATATACACAGTCATTTACCCATACATACATACAGTCATATACAGTCATTTACCCATACATGCACACAGTCATATACAGTAATTTACCCATACACGCACACAGTCATATACACAGTTATTTACCCATACACGCACACAGTCATATACACAGTCATTTACCCATACATGCACACAGTCTTATACAGTCATTTACCCATACATGCACACAGTCATAAACAGTAATTTACCCATACATGCACACAGTCATATACAGTCATTTACCCATACATGCACACAGTCATACACAGTCATTTACCCATACATGCACAGTCATACACAGTCATTTACCCATACATGCACAGAGTCATATACACAGTCATTTACCCATACATACACACAGTCATATACAGTCATTTACCCATACATGCACACAGTCATATACAGTCATTTACCCATACACGCACACAGTCATATACACAGTTATTTACCCATACACGCACACAGTCATATACACAGTCATTTACCCATACATGCACACAGTCTTATACAGTCATTTACCCATACATGCACACAGTCATAAACAGTAATTTACCCATACATGCACACAGTCATATACAGTCATTTACCCATACATGCACACAGTCATATACAGTCATTTACCCATACATGCACACAGTCATATACAGTCATTTACCCATACATGAACACAGTCATATACAGTAATTTACCCATACACGCACACAGTCATATACACAGTCATTTACCCATACATGCACACAGTCATATACAGTCATTTACCCATACATGCACACAGTCATATACAGTCATTTACCCATACATACAGTCATTTACTCATACATACACACAGTCATATACAGTCATTTACCCATACATGCACACAGTCATATACAGTCATTTACCCATACATGCACACAGTCATATACAGTCATTTACCCATACATGCACACAGTCATATACAGTCATTTACCCATACATGGACACAGTCATACACAGTCATTTACCCATACATGCACAGTCATACACAGTCATTTACTCATACATGCACCCAGTCATATACACAGTCATTTACCCATACATGCACCCAGTCATATATACAGTCATTTACCCATACATACACACAGTCATATACAGTCATTTACCCATACATGCACACAGTCATATACAGTCATTTACCCATACATGCACACAGTCATATACAGTCATTTGCCCATACATGCACACAGTCATATACAGTCATTTACCCATACATGAACAGTTATATACAGTCATTTACCCATGCACACAGTCATATACAGTCATTTACCCATACATGCACACAGTCATATACACTGTCATTTACCCATACATGCACACAGTCATATACAGTCATTTACCCATACATGCACAAAGTCATATACAGTCATTTACCCATACATGAACACAGTCATATACAGTCATTTACCCACACATGCACACAGTCATATACAGTCATTTACCCATACATGCACACAGTCATATACAGTCATTTACCCATACATGCACACAGTCATATACAGTCATTTACCCATACACGCACACAGTCATATACACAGTAATTTACCCATACACGCACAGTCATATACAGAGTCATTTACCCATACATGCACACAGTCATATACAGTCATTTACCCATACATGCACATAGTCATATACACAGTCATTTACCCATACATGCACACAGTCATATACAGTCATTTACACATACATGCACACAGTCATATACAGTCATTTACACATACATGCACACAGTCATAAACAGTCATTTACCCATACATGTACACAGTCATATACAGTCCTTTACCCATACATGCACAGTCATACACAGTCATTTACCCATACATACACACAGTCATATACAGTCATTTACCCATACATGCACACAGTCATATACAGTCATTTACCCATACATGCACACAGTCATATACACAGTCATTTACCCATACATGCACAGTTATATACAGTCATTTACCCATACATACACAGTCATATACACAGTCATTTACCCGTACATGCACACAGTCAAATACACAGTCATTTACCCATACATGCACACAGTCATATACACAGTCATTTACCCATACATGCACACAGTCATATACAGTCATTTACCCATACATGCACAGTTATATACAGTCAATTACCCATACATGCACACAGTCATATACACAGTCATTTACTCATACATGCACACAGTCAAATACACAGTCATTTACCCATACATGCACACAGTCATATACACAGTCATTTACCCATACATGCACACAGTCATATACAGTCATTTACCCATACATGCACAGTTATATACAGTCAATTACCCATACATGCACACAGTCATATACACAGTCATTTACCCGTACATGCACACAGTCAAATACACAGTCATTTACCCATACATGCACACAGTCATATACACAGTCATTTACCCATACATGCACACAGTCATATGCAGTCATTTACCCATACATGCACAGTTATATACAGTCAATTACCCATACATGCACACAGTCATATACACAGTCATTTACTCATACATGCACACAGTCATACACAGTCATTTACCCATACATGCACACAGTCCTATACAGTCATTTACCCATACATGCACACAGTCATATACAGTCATTTACTCATACATGCACACAGTCATATACAGTCATTTGCCCATACATGCACACAGTCATATACAGTCATTTGCCCATACATGCCCAGTCATATACAGTCATTTACCCATACATGCACACAGTCATATACACAGTCATTTACCCATACATGCACACAGTCATATACAGTCATTTACCCATACATGCACAGTTATATACAGTCATGAACCGCCATCAAATTGACACTGACAAATTGACAAGTCCTCATTGGAAAAAAATGTTAAAAAAAAGAATCCATTTCAGTGAGGCTTGTGGGGTCAATTTGGATTCCTGCCAGGCCAACAAACCCAGGAATCAGTGGCTCATAATCATCCAGAACTGGGGCCCAGACAGGTCACCTATATGGGGGACAGGGAAAATTGTACTTGGGACAAGGTCACTAATATGGGGACAGGAAAAATTATTGAATGACAAGGCTGCTAGTATGGGAACAGAAAAACTTGTAGGGGGGGACAAGGTGACTAGAATGGGGGGACAGGTTCGCTAGTTTGGGGGACGCCTTCTAAGGGGCTCATTACTGCATGACGTTGAGGAGGAGGAGGAAAAAGAAAAGTGAGGTCTTCCTCTTCTCCCTCACGACTCTTCTTCAGAGGAAAGAATGGCCATAAATCACTGATTAGCAATTAAAAGGGGTAGGGTGGATAAAAAT
>NC_079189.1:595315919-595506900 GCF_029499605.1 Hyla sarda
TATGGTTGGGCTAAGAAGTAAGGAAAGGAAGTGCCCATGAGACTACTACTATCCCCTGAATCGTAGAGAAAGAAAAATAGCTGTGCACCATGGAGTAATAACAGTGGGAGCACAAAAATCACCACCACAAAAACGTTAATGCACACACATACATTACCAACATTTTAGCCTACCCTGTTCCACTCTGCGACCAAAAATTTTGAACCTCTCCCTGTAAAATTGATCATACGAGGTTTAATTTACAGGACTCTACTGCAAAAATCTCAGCAAATGTATGCTTGGCAGATCCAGAAGCCATTACAGATTACACATTGCTTTACTGAACCTTCTACAAAGCAACATGTAGGCATCCTAAGCTGTCCCTAGAAACCTCTCTCCTTGCCTACTTGCCCATTCCTCTCAAATGACGTATCGACAACTTGGAGGCGGTCCCTTCCTTGAGTTAAAGTACATGGGCGTCGAAGTCAACAAAACAAACGGAACTGTACAAAGTCAGGGAACAAGTCAGGAACATAACGGCAATACAAACAACAGACAAATATATAAATACAAACAAGGCCGGATATAGCATTCTAGCATAAAACGGGTCAGGAAATCAAGGCCACTGTTCACACTGGACTGAGAACAAAGAACACACTAGGTTTTAGGGGATATTCGGTTTAGGTCCTATACATAGCACTGAACAGGATTAGCAATCGAATGGTTGCTATAAATAGTCCCCTATGGGGACTATAAGAGTATAAAAGTAAAAAAATTAAAGTAAAAAAATGTGAAAAACCCCCTCCCCCAATAAAAGCGTAAATTGTCCCATTTTCCCTATTTTACCCCCAAAAGTGTAAACAAATCTTTGTATATACATATTTGGTATCGCCGCATGCGTAAATATCCGAACTATTAAAATAAAATGTTAATGATCCCGTACGGTGAACGTCGTGAACGTAAAAAAAATAAAAATCCAATATAGCTGCTTTTTTATAACATTTTATTCCCAAAAAAATTTATAAAAAATGTAATAAAAGTTTTGTATAAGCAAATATGGTATTAATAAAAAGTATAGATCACGGCGCAAAAAATGAGCCCTCATACTGCCGCTTATACGGAAAAAAGAAAAAGTTATAGGTTTTCAAAATAGGGGGATTTTAAACGTACTAATTTGGTTAAAAAGTTTGCGATTTTTTTTAAGCGCAGCAGTATTAGAAAAGTGTATAATCATGGGTATCATTTTAATCATATTGACCCAAATAATAAAGAACACACGTCATTTTTACCATAAATTGTACGGCGTGAAAACAAAACCTTCCAAAATTTGCAAAATTGCTGTTTTCTTTTTAATTTCCCCACACAAATATAATTTTTTGGATTGCGCCATACATTTTATGGTAAAGTGAGTGATGGCATTACAATGGACAACTGGTCGCGCAAAAAACAAGCCCTCATACTAGTCTGTGGATGAAAATATAAAAGAGTTATGATTTTTTGAAGGGGAGGAGGAAAAAACGAAAACGTAAAAATAAAATTGTCTTAGCCCTTAAGGTCCAAATGGGCTGAGTCCTTAAGGGGTTAATATTATATAGTGTTTGCTTTTGTGACACAATTTCGTTGTGTTTTCAGCAGAAAACCTTAGAAACCGAACCAACCCTAAAAATTGCATTTTTAACCTGATTAAAGGGGTACTCCGCCCCTAGACATCTAATGCCCTATCCAATGGATAGGGGATAAGATGTCTGATCGCTGGGGTCCTGCCGCTGGGGACCCCCGCAATCTCCCGGCATTCGTTTAGAGCATCAGGTGCAGCTTCGGGGGCTTGTGACATCATGGCAGCACCTCCCTCGTGTCACGGCCACACACCCTTAATGTAAGTCTATGGGATGGGGTGTAGTGGGCGTCACGAGCCTCCGCCCCAATCACCAATCATCCGGCACAGAGCGAAGTTCGCTCCGTGCACCGGATGTCTGGGGTGCTGAGATCGCGGGGGTCCCCAGCGGCAGTGGATAGGGGATAAGATGTCTAGGGGTGAAGTACCCCTTTAAGTGTCCAAGGCTATCTGTGACTGACACAATAGTGGAAAATTTAGACCCTTTGGGAATGACCCTTTGGGACTGGCCTTAGCATTTGGCCATCAGGGAACATTGGTGGCTAGCACTAGTGAAACATGGTGGGTCTGACCATTGTAGAGTAAGGCATTGTTTTCTTTTTTTCTTCTTGATATTGCATCATTTTTTGTAATGTTTCCATTTTAGACAATGTGTCCGGATGTCTTTCGAGGCATATGGGGAGGAAGTCATTGCAGAGATTCCCCTGTTCAGACCACACGGACCTGCTCCTGTTCTGCTGGTATGAATCATCTCCTGGCTAGCTATAATATTGCAGCCACTGTCCCCCCCCCCCCCCCCACCCCCCATCTTTTAAGGTGGACAGACCCTTTAAGAGTACGCTCCCACATGCCGTATTTTGCTGTGTATTTGCTGCTGCATATTTTCCAACCCATTGAAGTCAATGGGAAGCAAAAACAGCTGCGTATTTTGCTACCCATTGACTTCAATGGAAAAGAAACTACGGCACGTGGCAATGTACCCTCAAAAGATATCCAGCCAAAAGCTGCAGTATTCCTAAGGAACTCCCCGCACGCATGCATATGCAAGTTGGCCAAAGGTGCACATATTTTCAATAAGGAAAAATAGCTAAACTGCTGCCAGGAACCTCTAGTAGTGGCTCTCCTGTGGTCCCAAATGTTGCATGAACAAACACACCAAAACTGACAGGTTAGGTTAATCTCATTCTAAAGTGTATGACCACCTTAATCCAGACCAGAGAGTTATTACAAAGAGTGTCTCACACTGTGAAGGACCCATGCTGCCAATACATTACATGGAAAACGTATTGATTTCAATAGGTGCCGTTTGTTGGCGCTGAAGGTACTTTAAAGGGGTACTCCGATGGAAAACTTTATTTTTTAATCAACTGGTGCCAGAAAGTTAAACAGATTTGTAAATTACTTCTATTAAAAAATCTTAATCCTTCTAGTACTTATTAGATGCTGAATACTACAGAGGAAATTATTTTCTTTTTGGAACACAGAGCTCTCTGCTGACATCATGACCACAGTGCTCTCTGCTGACATCTCTTTTCATTTTAGGAACTGTCCAGAGCAGCATATGTTTACTATGGGGATTTTCTCCTACTCTGGACAGTTCTTAAAATGGACAGAGATGTCAGCAGAGAGATCTGTGTTCCAAAAAGAAAATAATTTCCTCTGTAGTATTCAGCAGCTAATAAGTACTAGAATGATTAAGATTTTTTAATAGAAGTAATTTACAGATCTGTTTAACTTTCTGGCACCAGTTGATTTAAAAAAAACAAAACAGGTTCTTCAAAGACTACAGCAGATTAAAAGGGTATTCCACTGCTCACTGTTTGGAACAAACTGTTCTGAATGCTGGAGCCGGCGACGGGAGCGCGTGATGTCATAGCCCCACCCTCTCATGACATTGAGGGGGCGGGGTGTGATGTCATCAGGGGGCGGGGCTATGACGTCACGAGCTCCCGGCGCCAGCTCCAGCGTTTGGAACAGTTTGTTCCAAACGCTGAGCAGCGGAGTACCTCTTTAAGCATAGAAACATTGTGTGGGCAGATGAGAACCATTTGGCCAATGTAGTCTGACTAATATCCTGAATACTATAAATAGTCCCTGGCCCTGTTTTATATGACGGATAGCCTTATGCCTATCTCTATCTTATATGAAAGATAACCTTATGCCTATCTCTATCTTATATGAAGGATAGCCTTATACCTATCTCTATCTTATATGAAGGATAGCCTTATGCCTATCCATATCTTATATGAAGGATAGCCTTATGCCTATCCCTATCTTATATGAAGGATATCCTTATGCCTATCTCTATATTATATGAAGGATAGCCTTATGCCTATCCTTATCTTATATGAAGTATAGCCTTATACCTATCTCTATCTTATATGAAGTATAGCCTTATACCTATCCCTATCTTATATGAAGGATAGCCTTATACCTATCCCTATCTTATATGAAGGATAATCTTATTCCTATCCCTATCTTATATGAAGGATAATCTTATTCCTATCCCTATCTTATATGAAGGATAGCCTTATACCTATCTCTATCTTATATGAAGGATAGCCTTATGCCTATCCATATCTTATATGAACGATAGCCTTATACCTATCTCTATCTTATATGAAGGATCGCCTTATACCTATCTCTATCTTATATGAAGGATAGCATTATGCCTATCACTATCTTATATGAAGGATAGCCTTATGCCTATCTCTATCTTATATGAAGGATAGCCTTATGCCTATCTCTATCTTATATAAAGGATAGCCTTATACCTATCTCTATCTTATATGAAGGATAGCTTTATGCCTATCTCTATCTTATATGAACGATAGCCTTATGCGTATCCCTATCCTATATGAAGGATAGCCTTATACCTATCTCTATCTTATATGAAGGATAGCCTTATGCCTTTCTCTATTTTATATGAAGGATAGCCTTATGCCTATCACTCTCTTATATGAAGGATAGCCTTATGCGTATCCCTATCCTATATGAAGGATAACCTTATGCCTATCCCTATCTTATATGAAGAATAGCCTTATGCCTATCACTATCTTATATGAAGAATAGCCTTATGCCTAGCACTCTCTTATATGAAGGATAACCTTATGCCTATCCCTATCTTATATGAAGAATAGCCTTATGCCTATCACTATCTTATATGAAGAATAGCCTTATGCCTAGCACTCTCTTATATGAAGGATAGCCTTATGCCTATCAGGCATAAGGCTATCCTTCATATAAGAGAGTGATAGTACAAGAGAAGAGAATATCCAGCGCAGAGTGCAGTGAATCAGGAACAATTTATTAGAGATCAAATTATAGAACAACAAAGGGTATACGTATTCAGGGTGTGCTAAAATATAACTTTTAAAGGGGTATTCTAGGCAAAAACTTTTTATATATATATATCAACTGGCTCCTGGAAAGTTAAACAGATTTGTAAATTACTTCTATTAAAAAATCTTAATCCTTCCAATAGTTATTAGCTTCTGAAGTTTTCTGTCTAACTGCTCAATGATGATGTCACGTCCCGGGAGCTGTGCATGATGGGAAAATATCCCCATAGGAGCTGCACAGCTCCTGGGACGTGAGTCATCAGAAAGCAGTTAGACAGAAAACAGCAACTCAACTTTAGAAGCTAATAACTATTGGAAGGATTAAGATTTTTTAATAGAAGTAATTTACAAATCTGTTTAACTTTCTGGAGCCAGTTGATATATAAAAAAAAGTTTTTGCCTGGAATATCCCTTTAATGTTTTTTGGTTAAAAAATCACAAAAATAATATAATGTACCTGTGCACCCCAAAAAGTTGAAAATAATATATGTACAAAAGCGGTATATTCGCTAGCCCATTAGTCGGTCAGGTATTACCAACCCAGTACTGACAGGGCTAGTCTTACAATAATCAGTACTGTCTCACCAACCCAGTATGGGTCCTAAGTGAGTCAGTTATACTTAGAAAACCACCAACGCGTTTCTACCTCGATGTATGATGAAGTGTCATCAGGGAGGTTTAATGACAGTAATACTTATTTATACCACAATTAACGCCCATCATGGGCATGCATAATGTTATTAAAATTCAGTAGCTACAACCTGTAAAGTAAAATTGGCAACACTCCATAAACAATATTTGTATATCGTGGCATATGGGGACGTGATCCCTCAACCTATATGGAGAAAAATTGCACAAATCACAAACACCAATCTGTTGTAGCCACTTCTGTGCTTTTCAGGAGCGCCGTCATTGGACGGTTCTGTAGTGTGGACAGCGGGCGATGCACCAACCTGCATGTAGCGCAGGGAGCTGTTAACTCCGGCTCTTACCTCCTGGTAAAAGTTATATTTTAGCACATCCTGAACACGTATACCCTTTGTTGTTCTATAATTTGATCTATTTATGTTGGGTGACTTTATCTGCTAAGCAGGGGTCTATGCAGAACCTACCATCTAATGCTGCATAATTCTACTACAATTTATTAGAGATCACATGGATAGCAGAGTAACACCAACGCGTTTCGGGTCAAACAGGACCCTTAGTCATGGCATGCCATGACTAAGGGTCCTGTTTGACCCGAAACACGTTGTTGTTACTGTGCTATCCATGTGATCTCTAATAAATTGTTCCTGATTCACTGCACTCTGCGCTGGATATTCTCTTCTCTATAACAACCAATCAGGTTGCATTCATTTCTCAGAGGTCTCTATAAAAATGAAAGAAGCGAGCTGATTGGTTGCTATAGGCAGCTAGGCAACTTTTCCCTGTACAGGTTTTGAGAAATCTCCCCCAAAGTGACCAACTAAAGCAGACAGCCATTTTAAGAATCTCCTGATAGTCTGCGTCTGAGTGCTAAGGCTTTAAAGGATGAAAGAACACACAGCAATGCTGTCTTGTCCAGAATAAAGATCAGTGGGGGTCTCAGCCTATAGACCCTTGTCATAACATCTTCAGATATTTCAGTGCCATGATTACATAGAAAAAGAAAGTGCTTTAAATCTATTTGAATGTGACAATTACATAATAATGTGGTCACTAGGTGTCACTGTTCCATTCATCAATGTGGACCATTTCTCAATTTTTACAGGTTCCTGTGAAGCTAAAGAAAGATATATTGAACAGTTAAAGGATACCCTGGACACTAGCACTGCTAGGAGGATAGCCGCATTTATAGCTGAACCTATCATGGTAAAAAAACGCTTTTTCAATTGTAATTGGAGGCAGACGCCGTCTGAAGATGTGAGAGCTGCTGCTGGGGGATGTTCCCTGACCAGAGGCCACAGCCTAACTAACATGTACTTTAGGCCCCTCTCCTGTCACTGGGGACTGGTTTGGAGACAGCCCTTAGCCCTTAAAGGAGTACTCTAGTGCAGAGTATTCCTGCTCCGTCCTGCCCGGGCTGTAAAATAAATGAAAATGAACCATCACTCACCTCCCTGGGTTCCCGCGGAACGCCACTACAGCTGAAAGGTCCTCCGGTCCATCCTCTTCATACTTCCGGGTGTAACGAAGCGTCACATGGCGCTCAGCCTATCGCCGGTCGCCGCGATGTTCTGCCTCGACCGGCGATAGGCTGAGCGCCATGTGACGCTTCGTTACACCCGGAAGTATGAAGAGGATGGACCGGAGGACCTTTCAGCTGTAGTGGCGCTCCGCGGGAACCCAGGGAGGTGAGTGATGGTTCATTTTCATTTATTTTGCAGCCTGGGCAGGACGGAGCAGGAATACTCTGCACTAGAGTACTCCTTTAATTGGCTAAAGGGTGGACATGTGATATGTTACCAGCTTTACACAGTGAAAATAAGGTTTTGGAGTACAGACAGTTAACCCCTTGCACTTGTATTGGCTCAGTGCATGCAGAAGACATCTTCTTTGGATAGGGGGATAAGCTTTTCAATATGATATATCTCCTTTAAATAGTGCCGACTGTGCACAGTGTAGCATGGTTCAGCAGAGCCAGTATAGTTAGAGCCACCTTTCCCAGATCTAACACAATTCCTCCTGTCATATAACAGACATCCACTGTTCAGGAAGGGGCCTGTCCGAGGCAAGTACTGAGCCCGCCCTCACTCACTGTGCATTCGCTTCCTCCCTGAGTCTGCTGTGCTGGTTCTCTTAATCCAATCCCTCCAGGCTCTCCTATAACCCCCATTCTCTGTTTTTAGACATGGGTCTGATAGAACAGGAGTGAGCACAGAGGAGTGCTAGTCCCACCCTCACTTACTGGACGTTGTCCCAGCCTGTGCTTCAGCTTGGTCAAAGATGATGCTGCAGCCGGACAGGGTTATGTTCTGGATGGTATGGGGACCCCTTGTTTTTTTTTTTTTGTTTTCTTATAAGCCATGTTTTCTATAAAAAGAAGATAAAAGTTATTATGAAGAATGTTAGAAAGGTTAATGTTTTGCTAAAATGTACAGCATATAAAAAGTTTTTCATTCGGTTTGTGCCCATTTAGGTAGAAAATCGGTAGAAATTCCCGTTTTGGGATCCCATGGATAACATATTGGAAGTATCAGAAATTATGAGAGGCTATAGGAGACGAGCCACAATCAGGGGTACTCCGCTGCTAGACATCTTATCCCCTATCCAAATAATGGGGGATAAGATGTCTGATTACGGGGGTCCTGCTGTTGGGGGCCCCAATGATCTCCCGCAACATCTGGCATTCTAAACAAATGCTGGGTTCCTGCGGCAGTGGTCGTGACACCGTGGCCACGCCCCCTCGTGACACCATGTCACGCCCCCTCCATTCATGGCTATGGGAGGGGACGTGCCATAGACATGAATAGAGGGGGCGAGGTGAGATGTCACAAGGTAGCGTGGCCGTGATGTCAAGATCACGCCCTCCGGCCCAGCTGTTAGAATGAATGAATGAATGCTGAACCATTCCACACTGTGCACAGGACATATCTGTCCAACATACAGCCAGGGGCCATCCATAACATACACACAGTGCCGAGGAACTGAATGAGAGCAGAGACTGTAATACAACAGTGCGACTAACAAAGGACACACATTGAACACTATTGCAGGGCTAAAGGTATACAACTGTACAGAAAACCGTATACAATGACCTCCCATACAAAAACATATGCAACAAAATGTATCCGGTTGTGTAGGTTTTGTACATGTACAATTTTTGCGTGTTTTTTTGCAGTGCACAAAACTGTAGTCAACCAGGTTTTGTGTCCGGTTGTGTCCTGTTTTTTGCCCTTTATAATAAACCGTATACAGGTTTTATAACATTGTAGTCAATGGAAACCGTATTGATCATACGATTGCATACAGTTTTGTCAGTTTTTGAGGAATACGTTTTCCAAAACAAAAACTGATTCAAAACAGCATGGCAAAATTGTGGAAATTCTAAAAGAAGAGAACTTCCTGTGGAGCATACAGCAGCTAAGTACTGAAAGGATTACGATTTTTAAATAGAAGAAATGTACAGATCTGTTTAACTTTCTGGCACCAGTTGATTTAAAAAATATTTTTTCCAGTGGAGTACCCCTTTAAGCTAGGCTATAGCTCATCAGTTGTATAACATAAGAATGTACAGGCATTACTTCAGCATAAGACTTGCATTTATTCTCTACCATGTGCTCTCTGGCATCAACCACTACCAGGCTGGTGTGGAAAGAACTAACATATAAGCACTGCTAGAGTGTGTAAAGGGGTACTCCGCTGCTAGACATCTTATCCCCTATCCAAGGGATATGGAATAAGAAGTCTGATCGCGGGGCTCCCGCTAAACAAACGGCAGGTTCCTGCAGAAGTCACAACATCATGTGATGTGATGTCACTGCCACGCCCCCTAGTGACATCACGCCATGCCCCCTCCATTCATGTCTATGGGAGGGGGCATGTCGGCTGACATGCCCCCCTCCCATAGACATGAATGGAGGGGGCGTGGTGTGACCTCACTAGGGGGTGTGGCACAAGATCACGGCCTCCGGCTACCAGCATTCTGAACTAAATGTTCAGAATGTTGGAGTAACCCTTAAAGCACTCTGTTTAGGAGATTTTAAACATTTCAATAAAAATGTTAATGATAATTAAATAGATTAAGTTAAAGGGGTAGTCCAGTGATGAAAAACTTATCCCCTATCCTAAGGATAGGGGATAAGTTTGAGATCGCAGGGGGTCCGACCGCTGGGGCCCCCTGCGATCTCTCTGTACAGGGGGCAGACTCTCCGGCCAGATAGCGGGTGTCGACCCCCGCATGAAGCGGCGGCTGACACGCCCCCTCAATACATCGCTATGGCAGAGCCGGAGATTGCCGAAGGTAGCACTCCGGCTCTGCCATAGAGTTGTATTGAGGGGGCGTGTCGGACGCCGCTTCGTGCGGGGGTCAACACGCCCCCTTCGCGCGGGCTGTCGGGGCCCCGTACAGGAGATCGCGGGGGGCCCCAGCGGTCGGACCCCCGCGATCTGCAACTTATCCCCTATCCTTAGGATAGGGGATAAGTTGTTCACCACTTGTTCACTACTGGACTACTCCTTTAAGTTAAATAAGTTCTAAATTGCACCACAAATGACAAAAACATACAATGCAACAAAATAATCAATATTTATCGAAATTGGTTATTTAAAAAAGAATGAAATCGCATAAATATCCCAAAATGTAGACAAAAATGACAATGGATCCTGCAAAAATAAAACCTCAAGCTATGGCTAACAGAAAGTGAGGTGTCAGAAGCAAAAAATTTCACTTAGCTTCTTTAAGGGCAAATCTCATCATTAAAGGAGTAGTGTACTGACAAGTAACTTGAGTCCGTTGTGCCCGGGCTGTAAAAAAAAAAGAAAACAAATATTAACTCACCTTCCTCCGTTCCCCCTTAGCGCCGCTACAGCTGTTCGGTCCTCTGGTCCGGTCTTCTTCCATCTTCCGTGTGCACGGATCGTCACACTGCGCTCAGCCTATCACAGGCCGAGGCGGAACATCCTATTCTATTTATGCACAAAAACCCCCTTTATTAACAACTCTACTTAATAACAATCCTATACGAAATCTATATTAAAGCGAAGCACATATACTAATAAAATAGAATGAGAGTCACCTAGTTCCAGTCATCTTACGTTATTGTTCATTATAATGATAACACTGGAAACATTTACAAATACCTACAATTATCTGTCCGGAGGAAATACACTCAAATCACTTTGTGTGTTTAACCCTAGCACTCCCAATGCATCCGTACGCAATATCAGCTCTGTTTCTTTTTGTAATAAAAGCTTCTGCCTGTCCCCACCACTAGGTGGTACCTTTTGTACAAACAATCCCTAATCTTTATAACACACAATCCCAATTGTATCTCTTTTTTTTTCATGCATAAACTGACAGAACTTACATTGGTCATATTTATGGTTACCCTTCGGTAATTGTCTCTCCAACCAATTTACATTTTTATCAGTTTTTTCTAGTCTATTTTTTACTAGAACATCTCTCAAATTCCTTGTTTTCTAAAAGAGACAAAAGGTTTATTTGCCACTACATCTTTGTGCAATATGTGCCAATTTTTTTTAAATTGAAGCTTTAATCACCCTTTCCATGGAGTTGAACTCAAAGGAAAAGTAAAAATCTCTAGTTTTTTCATTTCTCCTTTTTTTTTTTTTTTGTTGCATTTTTTTTGTGCAACAATTGTTCACGGGGCAAAGATTGTGCTATATTGAGGGCTTGTTTTAACATCTGTTTCGGATAACCTCTTGCCTCAAGTCTGTCATATTATTCCTGAGCCTGATTCAAAAACACTTTATCATTAGTATTTGTTCTCTGTAACTGCACCAATTGACCATAAGGTACAGCTTTTTTGACATGACAGGGTTGGTAGCTGTCATACCTTAACAAAGAACAATGATCCTTTCTGTACAATGATCTTGTGTACCTGACCAAAAGACCAGTATATCATCCACATATCGAATATACAAGGAAAGTATCCATTTAAAGTAATTTTGCAAAGTAAAAATCAAATCATCTTCTTCAAGTACCCCCAAAAATATATTTGCAAAAGTTGGGGCTACCGTCGTCCCCATGGCCGTGCCATCCATCTGAGTAAACCAATCCCCATTAAACTGAAAACATTATGACTTAATACAAAAGACAACATCTCACTTATAAATTCTATGAAAATTTTACTGTATTCTTGTAACATTACCAGTCAACGCCTAACAGCCTGTACACCCACATCCTGAGGGATGCGGGTGTACTGGCCAAGGAAAAATACTGATGCCATCCAAAGTCTTGTAATATACGGTACTCAATAGATGCTTATCATCATTATAAGGGTTTTTGCCTTCTTCTGGATGAACACAGTAGGGTCCCAATAGGGATATAGGTTGAACTTTTTGGACTCTGGTCTTTTATTAACCTTATGAATTATGTAACTATGTAACTGTATATGAATGGAGATCAATTGTCCTCCAAATAAATGGAGCAGTGGCAAGCATTCTCTATGGAGCTTCCAAACATTGCCAAGCTCAGCAGTCAGATCCCCACGATCAACTAGTGGATAACTTTTGACAATGAGAATACCTCTCTTCAAGGGGCTAAGACAAGGGTGTAGTTCCAAGAAGCAGTGCAAGAAGCAACTCAACAAGCCTTGGCTCAGGTATTTAGATAAAAGGCTAGGCCTCCAAGTTGAATCTTTGCTCTGGGTGAAGGAGAACCGTGCTACCACACTTGGTAAAGATGTTTTTTTTTTCTAGGGTGTGGGAGGAGCCATTCAATATCCCAAAGGATTTTTAAAAGATGCATATCAGCTTGTACGAGAAAGAGGCGGGTTGTGTATAGCGGATGAGGTAAGTCTCACTAACGCAGACAAGTTTTAGGTGCTCAGTTGATCAGAGTGAGGCAATAATTACATCTGCATTGGAGCTCTGTAGCAGAATCGACTTAAATAGTGCAACCTGTGTGCATAAAAAATACTACAATAGTAATTTTTTGTCCAGTCAAATCCTGCATAAAGGGGTACTCCTCTGCTCAGCGTTTGGAGCAAACTGTTCCGAAGGCTGGAGCCGGGAGCTTGTGATGTCATAGCCCCGCCCCTCATGATGTCATGCCCCGCCCCCTCAATAACGGAGCATAACGGCCATCATGCCCCCTCCTATAGACTTGCATTGAGGGAGCTATGACGTCACAAGCGCCCGGCGCCGGCTCCAGCATTCGGAACAGTTTGTTCCAAATGCTGAGCCACGGAGTACCCCTTTAACCCCTTGGGGACGGAGCCCATTATGACCCTAAGGACGGGAGCATTTTTTGCAAATCTGACCACTGTCACTTTAAGCATTAATAACTCTGGAATGCTTTTACTTATAAATTTGATTCCGAGATTGTTTTTTCATGACATATTCTACTTTATGTTAGTGGTAAATTTTCGGCGATACTTGCATCCTTTCTAGGTGAAAAATGCAAAAATTTCATGAAAAATTTTAAAATTTAGCATTTTTCTAACTTTGAAGCTCTCTACTTATAAGGAATATGGATATTCCAAATAAATGATGTATTGATTCACATATACAATTTGTCTACTTTATGTCTGCATTATAAAATTGACGAGTTTTTACTTTTGGAAGACATCAGGGGGCTTCAAAGTTCAGCAGCAATTTTCAAATTTTCCGCAAAATTTTCAAAATCGGAATTTTTCAGGGACCAGTTCAGGTTTGAAGTGGATTTGAAGGGTCTTCTGGTTAGAAATACCTGATAAATGACCCCATTATAAAAACTGCACCCCTCAAAGTATTCAAAATGACAATCAGTAAGTGTGTTAACCCTTTAGGTGTTTCACAGGAATAGCAGCAAAGTGAAGGAGAAAATTCAAAATCTTCATTTTTTACACTGGCATGTTCTTGTAGACCCAATTTTTGAATTTTTACAAAGGGTAAAAGGAAAAAAATCCTCTCAAAATTTGTAACCCAATTTCTCTGGAGTAAGAAAATACCTCATATGTGTATGTAAAGTGTTCGGCGGGTGCACTAGAGGGCTCAGAAGCGAAGGAGCAACAATGGGATTTAGGAGAGTGAGTTTTTCTGAAATGGTTTTTGGGGGGCATGTCCCATTTAGGAAGCCCCTATGGTGCCAGGACAGCAAAAAAAACCACATTGCACACTATTATGGAAACTACACCCCTCAAGGAACGTAACAAGGGGTACGGTGAGCCTTAACACCCCACAGGTGTTTGACAACTTTTTGTTAAAGTCGGATGTGTAAATGAAAAAAAAATATTTTTCCACTAAAATGCTGGTTTTTCCCCAAATTTTACTTTTTTACAAAGGGTAATAGGAGAAAATGCCCCCCAAAATTTGTAACCCCATTTCTTCTGAGTATGGAAATACCCCATATGTGGACGTCAAGTGCACTGCGAGCGAACTACAATGCTCAGAAGAGAAGGAGCACCATTGAGCTTTTAGAAAGATAATTTGTTTGGAATGGAAGTCGGGGGCCATGTGCATTTACAAAGCCCCCCGTGGTGCCAGAACAGTGGACCCCCCCACATGTGACCCCATTTTGGAAACTACACCCCTCATGGAATGTAATAAGGGGTGCAGTGAGCATTTACACCCCACTGGCGCTTGACAGATCTTTGGAACAGTGGGCTGTGCAAACAAAAAAATTTAATTTTTCATTTTCACGTACCAGTGTCCCAAAAATCTGTCAGACACTTGTGGGGCGTAAATGCTCACTATACCCCTTATTACAATCCATGAGGGGTGTAGTTTCCAAAATGGGGTCACATGTGGGTATTTATTATTTTGCATTTATGTCAGAACCGCTGTAAAATCAGCCACCCCTGTGCAAATCACCAATTTCGGCCTCAAATGTACATAGTGCGCTCTCACTCCTGAGCCTTGTTGTGCGCCCGCAGAGCATTTTACGCCCACATATGGGGTATTTCCGTACTCAGCAGAAATTGCGTTACAAATTTTGGGGGTCTTTTTTTCCTTTTACCTCTTGTGAAAATAAAAAGTAAAGGGCAACACCAGCATGTTAGTGTAAAAATTTTTTTTTTTACACTAACAGGCTGGTGTAGACCCCAACTTTTCCTTTTCATAAGGGGTAAAAGGAGAAAAAGCCCCCCAAAATTTGTAGTGCAATTTCTCCCGAGTACGGAAATACCCCATATGTGGCCCTAAACTGTTTCCTTGAAATACGACAGGGCTCCAAAGTGAGAGAGCACCATGCACATTTGAGGACTAAATTAGGGATTGCACAGGGGTGGACATAGGGGTATTCTACGCCAGTGATTCCCAAACAGGGTGCCTCCAGCTGTTGCTAAACTCCCAGCATGTCTGGACAATCAGTGGCTGTCCGGAAATGCTGGGAGTTGTTGTTTTGCAACAGCTGGAGGCTCCGTTTTGGAAACACTGCTGTACAATACGTTTTTTATTTTTATTGGGGGGGACAGTGTAAGGGGTGTATATGTAGTGTTTTACTCTTTATTATGTGGTAGTGTAGTGTAGTGTTTTAAGGGTACATTCACACTGGCGGGTTACGGTAAGTTTCCCGCTAGGAATTTGCGCTGCGGCGAAAAATTTGCCGCAGCTCATACTTGAAGCAGGAAACTTGCTGTAAACCCGCCCGTGTGAATGTACCCTGTACGTTCACATGGGGGGGGGGGGGGCAAACCTCCAGCTGTTTCAAAACTACAACTCCCAGCATGCACGGTCTGTCAGTACATGCTGGGAGTTGTAGTTTTGCAACAGCTGGAGGCACACTGGTTGGAAAACCTTCAGTTAGTTTCAGTTACCTAACTCAGTATTTTCCAACCAGTGAGCCTCCAGCTGTTGCAAAACTACAACTCCCAGCATGCATGGTCTGTCAGTACATGCTGGGAGTTGTAGTTTTGCAACAGCTGGAGGCACACTGGTTGGAAAACCTTCAGTTAGGTTCTGTTACCTAACTCAGTATTTTCCAACCAGTGAGCCTCCAGCTGTTGCAAAACTACAACTCCCAGCATGCACGGTCTGTCAGTACATGCTGGGAGTTGTAGTTTTGAAACAGCTGGAGGCACACTGGTTGGAAAATACTGAGTTGGGTTCTGTTACCTAACTCAGTATTTTCCAACCAGTGTGCCTCCAGCTGTTGCAAAACTACAATTCCCAGCATGTCTGATCACAGAAGGGCATGCTGGGAGATGTAGTTATGCAACAGCTGGAGGTACGCAACTACAACTCCCAGCATGCCGAGACAGCTGTTTGCTGTGTGGGCATGCTGGAATTTGTAGTTTTGCAACATCTGGAGTGCTACAATTTAGAGACCACTGAACAGTGATCTCCAAACTGTGGACCTCCAGATGTTGCAAAACTACAACTCACAGCATGCCCAGACAGCAAACAGCTGTGTGGGCATGCTGGGAGTTGTAGTTTTGCTAGATCTAGAGGGCAGTATAGAGATCACTGTGCAGTGGTCTCTAAACTGCAGACCTCCAGCTGTTGCAAAACTACAAATTCCAGCATGCCCACACAGCAAACAGCTGTCTGGGCATGCTGGGAGTTGTAGTTTTGCAACATCTGGAGGGCTACAGTCTAGAGACCACTATAGTGGTCTCAGACTGTAGCCCTCTAGATGTTGCTATGCAACTACTCACTGGCTTCCGTCGCATCCGGGAGCCGTCCTCTTCTGCCGCACGCCGCCGCAGATCTCCGTCGCCGCCGCCGATCCCCGATGCTCCGCTGCCTCCGGAGGGGTAAGTGGACTCCGGCGCCGCTCCTCTTCGTTTTCCCCGTTCTGCCCCGCCTATTGTGGGTGGGCAGGACGGGGAATACGAAAGTAAACCCCACCGCCCGAGATCTGCTATTGGTGGTCGCGTCTAGACCACCAATAGCAGAGATAGGAGGGGTGGCAACCCTGCCACCTCACTCCTATCGCTTTAGGGGGATCGTGGGTGTCTTAGACACCCGCGATCCCCCTTCTATTCCGGGTCACCGGGTCACCATAGACCCGTAATGACCCGGAATCGGCGCAAATCGCAAGTGTGAATTCACTTGCGATTTGCGCCGATCGCCGACATGGGGGGGTCTAATGACCCCCCTGGGCATTTGCACAGGGTGCCTGCTGATAGATATCAGCAGTCACCCCGGCCCGGTCCCCGCCCGGCGCGCGGCGGGGGCCGAAATTCCCACGGGCGTATGGATACGCCCTTCGTCCTTAAGTACCAGGACGCAAGGGCGTATGCATACGCCCTTCGTCCCCAACAGGTTAAAAAGCACCAAAGTGAACTCAACGGACCATCCGGTTCTGTTTTTTGGCATTGGATGGGCTCTGTGATGGAGGCATGGAGATGTGAACAAGGCCTATCTACTACGGTCTCTCTTTAGCCCTAAACCTAAGAGCATTCTGATCCTTTATAATCGCGAGAAAGCATATGGAATATGAAAGTTATGTATCCTAAGTTATTGGACCGGTGTTTATTGGCTAATAGCTGTCCACATGACCTTTGCGTAGACATTAAAAGAGGAAATTAGAAGCGTGAAATAGATTCTGATGCTGAGTTTTTGCATCCAAAAATTTGAAAGAGTTAAATATATATAAATTATACATGGGATACTCTATATATATATATATATGTGCGAAGGTTAATTGACTGAGTCACTTAACCTGTGTTTGTGGGAGGGGCGGTACTTGCGCTTAAAAGCCGCGGCTCCCTGTGTTCAGTGCGCCGCGGCTCTCGCGTTGTTTGGAGTCCGTGACGTCAGACGCCGTGGGAAGTCTCTCCAGCCTCGTGTTCGTTCCTGTGCTCTGCTGTGCACGTCAATTCAGGTTAGTTCAGACGCTAGGTAGGGGGCGACGGCGGAGCAGGTCCGGGGGGTGACTGCAGGAGTCTGGGGGCTCGTGTCTTGTATGAGCCCTGCGGTTGTCCCCCGTGCCCTGCCTTTCGCATGATGGTGTTGTTGTTCAGCAGCTGTAGCGGGCTGCTAAGCAACGTTGTGCGCTTCCGGCTGCCCGGCTCTGCATGTCGGGGGTTTCTTTTCAGATATTTGGTGCTGGCTGGGAGAGGTGACAGCGGGAGTTACCTCTCGGAGCATATGTCCTTCAGAGCTCCGCGGTATTCTCCCGTCCCGTTCTGCTGCCTTACGCATGCCGGCTTTCTTATTCGGTCACCAGTCTCAGCCGGCAGCCAGTTCGTTACACACCTCCTGCGGCTCAGCTCTGCATGCTGGGTGCTTGTTTGCATACTGGAGGTATTATAGTCTTGTAGTTCTAGGTGTAAGTCTTAGTGTCAGTACACGTTGTCTACTGGTCAGGACGCTTCGTTAATGTGTCACTGATGTCCCTGCTGTGTATTTCACTGGATGACGCGTTTGTTCCGCAGTTGCTTCTCATATACCTAATCTGTTTCATATTCCATGTATTTTACACTGTTGCTCCTCGTATCTACACTTCGGCCGTATACATTGGTCCGTATTAGTCATGTTTTAACTCATGAGTCTGTTAGTTCGTTAGTTGTTTTAAAAAAAAAAATATATATATATATATATATATATATATATATATAATATATATAATATATATATATAAATAAAAAAAAAATAAATAAAAAAAAAAAAATATATATATATATATATATATTCTATCAAACTCACATTCCTTCTGCATACGCTGCTGATACACTGCCACTATATGCTCCGCTATTTGTCTGGTACTATAATTCTGTTCTCACATGGTCAATTTGCCTTCCGCTGTTTCGCCTCTGTCTTCATGGTATTTATTGCTTCATGGTATTTATTGCTAGTCGTAGTTATTTACTTTGCTCATTGTTTGGTACCGTTTTACTCTAACTTGTTGTGGTAGTGAATAAGGCGGTTGTTCCTAAATTAGTTTGCCTGGCTTGTAGCATGGTCTTCAATGTGCGCTGCTGATTTATTGTTCCTGTGCTCCTATGGTTACTCTTTTACCTGGTTAAGTGTTTTTGTCATGTTACTAGCTAAATTCTTCGTCATAGCCTCACTAAGCGCCTTGTAGGTGTTGATCCACACCTGTACCTATTCAGTTATGTGGTGGGTTTACCTTTGCCATTATTCTTGTTTTTACATTTTAGTTTTTCTCCTCGCCCTTACGTAGTATTGTGCCTTACAATCGTTTCTCATTTTCGGTCAAGCGGTGTATTTACGTTGGTTTTCCTATTTTCAGTTTATTCGCAAGATGTCTACCTCCTGCATTAGACTATCGCCTTACTAGCTCAGTAATGCTGTGTAGCTGTCTAGGCTCGAAGTTCATCTTTACGCTACTTCGCTGTCCTCGGCCCGGTCGCTTTTAGGTAAAAAGAGATAAAAGAGTATATTTGGAATTTTGCATATATGTATATAGGTGTTAATTTAAAGTTTTATGTTCATGCAAGTTGTTTTTTCTTCCCCCAACTCGCCCTTTGGGGCTCGGTTCGTGTCCTTTCCACCGACTCAACTCGTCTTTGGGTCCTCGTGTGGATCTGCCTTAGCCTGTGTGTTGTTAAGTTATATGCCTGTGTGTTTTATTCAGCAGTTGTCCACGCACGCTCTTGTGGCTTAAACGTCTGCTGTCGTGAACTTCGTGTTGGCTTACCACCCTCGGTACAGGTATGTGCAGTCCATTTTTGGGTTAGTTATAGTAAACATTCTCTTCATACGGTTCTCCTTTGACTCGCAGTGTTCATCCTGGTGGTCTCGCCTCGCTTCAGCTTCTACGTTGTTCCAGCCTTTCCACCGACTCAACTCGTCTTTGGGTCCTCGTGTGGATCTGCCTTAGCCTGTGTGTTGTTAAGTTATAGGCCTGTGTGTTTATTCAGCAGTTGTCCACGCACGCTCTTGTGGCTTAAACGTCTGTGAACTTCGTGTTGGCTTACCACCCTCGGTACAGGTATGTGCAGTCCATTTTTGGGTTAGTTATAGTAAACATTCTCTTCATACGGTTCTGCTTTGGCTCGCAGTGTTCATCCTGGTGGTCTCGCCTCGCTTCAGCTTCTACGTTGTTCCAGCGCCTGTTCGTGTCGAGATTGACCGTCATAACTAGTGTTGCTCACGAATATTCGCAATTCGAATATTATTCGCGAATATCGCAAATTCGCGAATTTCGCGAATATAGCGCTATATATTCGTAATTACGAATATTCGTTTTTTTTTTTTGTTTTTTTTTCACAGTACACATCACAGTGATCACCCCTCTCTGCTTCCAGCTTGTGTGGTGTAAAGAAGGCTGTAATACTACTGTGTGAGACTGGCGCGAAAAAATTCGCATATGCGAAAATTAGCATATGCTAATTTTCGCATATGCGAATGTTCGCGTATGTTAAATTTGTATATGCTATTATTCACATATGTTAATTTTCGCATACGCGAATGTTCGCATATGCGAAAATAAAACAAGAATATAACGAATATGCGAATATTCGCGAATATATGACGAATATTCGTCCATATATTCGCGAATATTCGCGAATTCGAATATGGCCTATGCCGCTCAACACTAGTCATAACCCAGTTGTCAAGGTGCGGTCTGTTTTAAGCTTCAGGAAGCCCAGGTATTCATGTCTTAGTTCGTTACCCATCACGTCCTTGGGTGTACTCTTTATCCCCTGCTCATCACGTCTTTGGGCCAAGGGGTTCGTTAGTCACGAGTAACTTTACGTGTCACGCTGTTAGCATGTGTTTAGTCACCACTCGGTACTCTTCACTTTCTAGTCTGATTCTGTGGTGGCAGTGGTTTTGGTTTCCGGGTTAGTCTTGCTCTGACAGGTGTATTTCGTTTTTGGTTTGTTCCTTGGGTCAGGATTTGATTGTTGTATATCTAATTTTCAGAAATGTCTCACGCATCAGACATTGAAGATGCAGCTTCTGTTCTGGACAATGTCGCTAGAACATCGGATCTGGGTAGCGTCCCATCTCTTCATAACTGGACCATTCCTAAACTGACGGCTGAACTCGTCCGCAAAGGCATCCCGTTCCCAGCTACTGCCCGCAAGGCGGAACTTTATCGCTTATTGGTCTCTGAGCACTCGGGACCCTGTGATCAAGCAGGCCCTAGCAGTGAAGAAGTGTCCATGCAGACACTCAATACGTCCATCTTGCAGTTGCATACGTTAATTAACTCGCTGTGCTCTAGAGTTGATACCTTGGAGTGTAAGAGTTCGGAGGCTCCCGCTCCGGCCCCAGTGGTGGGTTCGACTTCGGCCATTCCACACACTTCCGTTCCCCCTCAGGTTTCTGCTACCCCGCAGGCTTCAGTATTACCGGTTGGACTTAATATGCTCGTGCCAAATGTCGCGCCAGCTCATTTTATCCCGACTAATCTGAAGAAGGACATTCTTGATGGTAAGGATGTTAATCTCGCTTCCTTGCTTATTGCATCGCATGATGTTTCCGAGAATAAGACTATTGCTTGCGGTGAGGTGTCGGTTATTCTGAAAGCAAAAGATGTAAGGTTAAGTCGCAAGCTTACACTAGCTGAATTCAGTATGGCGTTCGCCATTTATCGTGACGTTTTATGCTCAGTCAAGCCAGAAAGACGTGAAGAGCTTGACATGTATCTGTACAAAGTCACAGAGTTAGCTCATAAATATGGTGGGTTCACGTTTTATGATTATCATAAATCATTTTCAGCTAAGGCGGCGGCAGCTCTAGTGCAGTACAACTATACAGTTAATTGGGCGTTGGTTGACACCGAGATTTTCTGCAATCATTTTGCAGGTCTTAAAGCCCCCGTTTGCTCTCGGTGTCAGTCCATCGCCCATACCACTGAATGGTGCAATACTATTAATTCCCCATCCGAGGTAAATCCCGGCACGTCTTCACCCACATTTCAGCCTAGGAATCAGAAACACCCGGGCTTGATTGACAAGTTAGGTAGGCCCATCAAGTATCTTGGTAAATCTCAAATTTGCAATAATTTCAATTTTGGGTCTTGCAATTATAACCAGTGTAGACTTTTACATGTCTGTGCATTCTGTTTCAGGGCCCATCCTAAGGCCAGTTGTCCACAGAAGTCGAAAGCATGACTAGCAGTGATAGACGTGTTGTGTTTAGAACATTTTCTTGCTGATCACCCAGATAAGAATTTTGTTCAGTTTTTGATTAATGGATTCCGGTCAGGTTTCCACACAGGTTTCATTACTTTACCCTCTGCTACGTATGAGTGTGACAATTTACGTTCTGCTCTAAAGGACCCTAGGGCTGTAGATACCCTGATACAAGCTGAAATAGACAAGGGTTTTGTTATTGGTCCGTTTGATGAGCCCCCCTTTGACGTTTGGAGAGTAAGCCCTTTGGGGTTGGTGGCTGGGAAATTCAGTAATAAACTTCGTACACTGCACACACACCTAGTTTAAACTCTCTTATTCCCGCTGAAGAGTTCTCCCTGAAATATGCTTCCATAGATGAGGCAATAGCGGTCATCCTGAGCATGGGCGGTAACACGTGGCTGTCCAAGATCGATATTTCCGATGCCTTTAAGCTCCTGCCCATTATGCCTCAGCTATGGAAGTGGCACGGTATTAAATGGCGCGACAAGTATTATTTTGCTGTTAAGTTAACTTTCGGTTCCAGGAGTAGTCCTTGGTTATTTGATAAATTTGCGCAATCCCTACACTGGCTCCTGGAAAACAGGTTTGACTGTTCCCATGTCATCCACTACTTGGACGACTTTTTGTTTATTGAGCCAGGTAACGTGCGCCCCAGGGACTTGACAACCTCGTTAGCAGTGTTCCAGCAACTGGCGGTTCCGGTGTCAGATAAAAAAGTTGAGGGCCCTTGCAAGTCACTGACTTTCTTAGGTATTGTTCTAGACACACAGGTCATGGAAGCCCGATTACCGCTCGACAAGCTCTCACGTATTAGACAGACCATGCATGATCTTGTCAAATCACCCCGGGTGACTAAGGTACAGCTGCAATCCATTCTCGGCATGCTGAACTTTGCCATGCGTGTAATTCCACAGGGTAGGAGTTTTGTTTCCAGGTTGTTAGACGCTATGAATTCTGTGCCTGGCCAAAGCGACGTAGTCATATTTGATAGACAAGCGATTGCCGATTTTGCTATGTGGCATACGTTTTTGACTAACTGGAATGGGGTATCCTTTTTCACCCCTGGTATCGATAATGCCTCTCCTTTAGTTTTTTCCGATGCTTCCTCCTCAGTGGGTTTTGCAGCCATTTGGGAGAATCATTGGTTGGCCAGTGCTTGGCCAATTGAGGTATTTCAGTCTCCGGGTTTTAGCAGGTCCTCAGCATTGTTTGAGTTGTACCCTATAGTTGCAGCTGCCAGTGTGTGGGGTCACCTATGATTTAGGAAGTCAGTACTGTTCGTTTCTGATAATGAAGCTACGGTGTATATTCTACTTAAAGGTAGATCCTCGTCCCCACAGGTTATGTCTTTGATGCGTAAACTAGTATGGTTATCGTTGTCACATAATTTTCACTTTTCTAGTGCTCATATAAATGGTATTAGGAACACGGCTGCTGATGCACTGTCTAGGCTCAATTTTCCACTTTTCTTCCAGGTAATGCCGGAGGCCGATCCATCAGGATGCATGGTTCCAGCGTTCCACGATTTGATTTTGAACTAAATGTCTATTTGTCTGTAGGTCAGGACTTGATTAATAGTTCACTTTCCCGTAACACTCAGAAAGTTTACCGTACGGCCTTTAATCTGTTTACTAAGTTCTGTCAGTCTCACCCGCATAACGATGTCCTTTCAGTATCTTTTATTTTAGCCTTTATAGGGTTTTGCCACTCCTCCTTACGGCTAGCATATAACACCATAAAGATTTATTTGGCAGGCATACAACACTTTGTTACTTTGAGGTTCCCGGATCGGGCATCATTGTTTACATCGCATGCAGTTAAGGCTGCCCTTAAGGGGGTTGCCAAAAGTAGAGTACCAAAGCCTCCAGGCCGGCAGCCCATCTCGGGGTCGCTGTTTAGGGAGCTGGCAGATGCCCTGGATCACTCCCCGTTTGGTTTAGGTAATAGTTTAACGCTAAAAGCTGCCCTCTTCTTAGATTTCTATGGCTTTCTGAGGCCGGGCGAGTTCACGAGTAGAACTAGTAACACACCATTTCTCAAGTTGGGGCAATTGCAGCGAGCCACGGATCATTTCACTCTCGTTCTGCACGACACTAACACATCACTTCCCGGTCAGAAGGTGTACGTCAAATATTTCAAAACCTCTCACAAATGGTGTCCGGTCTTGGTTTTTAACTCGTTACTTGCTCTTCGTGTTCATGACAGTCCAGAATGCCCTTTTTTGTTGTTTAATAACATTGCTCTTACTTCCTCAGTTTTTGTTCGTTATTTACGTGTTTTAGTTAAATCCTTAGGCCATGATGCTTCGGTCATATCCGGTCATTCTCTACGCATAGGGGCAGCCGCGTCTGCCTCTCGTCATGGTGTTCCTGCTCATGTTATCAGGAGGTTAGGTCCCTGGAAGTCCAGTGCGTACATGCGTTATGTTCCAAACCCCAAATTGGAGATGCAGTGTGCTTTTGAATCGCTTGTGTTGTAATTACTAATAAAGCTTGTTTTGATTTCTGAGTTGCCCGTTTGGTTTGAGTTTTGCCCTCTTATTTTACAAGGTGTACCCTTACGCGGCAGTATATGGCACAGTTCAGACTGCCTAGCCATAGTTGAGTTAGTTTTAAGTAGGTAGGCTCGCTATTTGTAGCCCCGAGCACAAGTGCGAAGGTTAATTGACTGAGTCACTTAACCTGTGTTTGTGGGAGGGGCGGTACTTGCGCTTAAAAGCCGCGGCTCCCTGTGTTCAGTGCGCCGCGGCTCTCGCGTTGTCCCACCCTGCCCTCCCTTCTTTTCTTTTACTTCTTCCAAGGTATGCCCTCTTATTTTACAAGGTGTACCCTTACGCGGCAGTATATGGCACAGTTCAGACTGCCTAGCCATAGTTGAGTTAGTTTTAAGTAGGTAGGCTCGCTATTTGTAGCCCCGAGCACAAATATATATATATATATATATATATATATATATATATGGATTATTTTACATGCTTTTAGACGGCAATAATTTATGATGATTGATAGAGCAATCAAAACTATACTTTATCATATTCATGTATATTTACTGTTTACCATTCCTTTTATGTACATTTGTTGAAGAGTACCTCTCATGATCTTGTTAAATGTTATAATCCTCTCAGTTCACTGCTCCCATCATGATAAACCACCCCCTGCCTTTATTTTTATTATTTTTTTTTGTTTTCTACCTTTATATTGCTCTGTATTTTCTGCTCAGTCTGTCAGATTCACGGACTGGGAAGGCGCGTTCCCCAGCAGGCGTGACATCATCTGAAGCCATACAGGGGAGAACTTCCTCCCTCACTCTGCTACACACAGCCCAGAGCAATTCGGTGTGAGATGAGCTATGATTGGATAACACTGCACACACCCCCCTCAGCATTTCCTGCTTTTGGACTTCTGCCAGGCCAGCAGGAGTCCAAAGTCTGTGCAAAAGATGTGGGGGGGGGGGGGGGGGGGGGAATGTTCTCTGGACAAACAGGGAGACACCTAGTGACAACTTTTTTAAAACTAAAATAAAACCACTTCCATTTCTTCTAAACAAAGTACATTAGAAAGATTTTTTTTATTTACCATAAGGAGTGCAACAGCAAAAATTTGTTTTAATGAGAGTGCCCATTTAGGTGAATATTTGTTCATCAAATAATGCCCCCTATCTGATGCCTTCCTAATTCAACATTAATGCAGTCAAATGGGGAGGAGGGGGGGGGGGGGGTGCTTGAGTGTCTGCTTCTAGCATCACGTGGCGGAAGACCTGAAAGTTCAAGAGAAACAATGCATCAGTGACCGTATTCTTTTTGCCTTTAATGTGCACGCAATCATTGTGAAACTTAAACCTGAGTGCAAGTCTTCTAAGGATGGACATGACCAACCAAGACCTGGATCTCCCTTTACAAATGATCTTGCAAGTAGCCATGTTGTCTGTGAAGAACATCATCGTCTTACCCATCCATTGAAGCCCCCAAGTGGGCAGAACTGTAACTTTTTTGACTGTCACTGGGAAGTTTAGTTTGTTGAAGATGTCAAAAAGTGTGTTTATATTTTTGAGGGGGTTCTAGAAACAAAAAATCATCCAAATAATGCAGCACTTGGGAGTAATAATAATAGCCCGGGACTGCTTTGAGAACCAAATGTGAGACAGGTAGCAACATAATACAGTAATACAGTCCCTCTGATTTAATCCAATGCTACAACCACAAAGTGGGGTGGATTGGCAGGAACTTAAAGGGGTTCTCCGGAGGAAAACAATATTTTTCAAATCAACTGGAACCAGAAACTTAAACAGATTTGTAAATTACTTCTAATAAAACATCTTAATCCTTCTAGTACTTATCAGCTGCTGTATGTCCACAGGAAGTTTAGTTCTTTTCTGTCTGACCACAGCGCTCTCTACTGACACATCTGTCCATGTCAGGAACTGTCCAGAGCAGGAGAGGTTTGCTATGGGGATTTGCTCCCGCTCTGGACAGTTCCTGACATCAACAGAGGTGACGGCAGAGTGCATTGTGGTCAGTCTGGAAAGAACTACACAACTTCCTCTGGAGCATACAACAGCTGATAAGTACTGGAAGGATTAAGATTTTTACATAGAAGTAATTTACAAATCTGTTTAACCTTTTTGGCACCAGTTGATTAAAAAAAAAAAAGGGTTTCCACAGGAGTAAGCCCTCATCGAACTGCTATAGGGTGCTAAGATAATAGTCGTACATACAGTCTATATAATGTAACACTATAGCGCCTAAACAATATACAGAATTCAAATAATTCTCCCACTACAATGCCATTCACAAATAATACCGTCATACAAGCTCAATGTAACACCTCTTTGTTTGCTTTTATATTTTGTCTTGGATATAGGTCCAGACTGGTTTTGGAAGAACTGGAAGTCATTATTGGGGATTTCAGACACATGATGTCATGCCTGATATTGTGAGCATGGCAAAGGGAATTGGTAATGGATTTCCGATGGGTGCTGTCGTAACAACGGAAGGTATGCGATATATATGATACACTAAAAAGATTCATTCCCAATTAAGTCAGATATTTTTAAGTGACATCTGCTACTGAGAAATGGGTAAAAGCAACTTGCATTACATTGTACCATTACTACCAGGCTGTACATCACTAATTTTTCAAAAAGAGTTAAAGCCTGACATGTTGCTGATAGGCTCATAGGCTTAAAGGGGTATTCCACCCCTAGACATCTTATCCCCTATCCAAAGGATAGGGGATAAGATGTAAGACCCCGGGATCCCCGCTGCGGCACCGCGCTATCATTACAGCACAGAGCGAGTTCGCTCTGCACGTAATGATGGGCGGTACAGGGGCCCGAGCATCGTTACATCACGGCTCCGCACCTCGTGATGTCACGGCCCGCCCCTTTCAATACAAGTCTATGGGAGGGGGCGTGGCGGTCGCCACGCCCCCTCCCATAGACTTGCATTAAGGGGACGGGCCGTGATGTCACGAGGGGCGGCGCAATGACGTCACGCTGCTCCGTCCCCCGTATCGCCCGTCATTACGCACAGAGCGAACTCGCTCTGTGCTGTAATGATAGCGCGGTGCCGCAGCGGAGATCCCGGGGGTCCCCAGCAGCGGCACCGCGGCGATCTGACATCTTATCCCCTATTCTTTGGATACGGGATAAGATGTCTAGGGGCGGAGTACCCCTTTAATTGGGCTCACTGTAGTCGAATTGTGACTATGTTCAATTCATTTCACAAAATTGCAATGTAGAAACTGTATGGTTTTCAGTTGTCTAATAATTGATTGAGGACAACTGGATCTTTATAGGGGTTTATTACAAGCTATACATATCTAAAATACAAAGGGGAATCCTAACTAATTAAGGGATTGGGATACATGGAAAAGGGGTTGGTTATAGGAAGGAGGTGAGAAGTGCTCTCTCTCTCTCATCATCTTGTGAGTAACCTATAAATTAGTCATCCGCACTCACACAACCCATACATTGCCCATCCCAAGACATCTCCATAGCCAATCAGAACAGTTGCTTGATGATCTGCAAACAATGTTGTTAAGTGCCATACTGCAGGTGGTTCACTTTCATTGGAATCTGTTCTTGTCCTTTGATGACAGTATTCCATTGTCCTATCAAATTTATACCGGTGTGTCCAATGTTAGTTTCCAACATGCATACTGAAAGTGTGGGACTTCATTGTTCTATTTTTTATTTCTTCAGAGATTGCCACTTCCTTTGCTCGTTCCCTGCATTTTAACACCTTTGGCGGGAATCCTATGGCATGTACGGTCGGCTCAGCTGTTCTGGATGTAAGTTTAGCGCAAACCTGTCATTTCAAAATGTTTTTAAAAATCTGCATGGTTTTGTTAGATTATACTAGTTAGCTATTTCTCTCCATTTCGGAGGTAAGACCAGAGCAGCATGCTAGTAGTACACACGCAGGGATGTCATTTTCTTAGTTGTCTGGCCAATCACAGGACTGCACCCACTTTTCTCAGCTATGCCATAACATATATGTCACGATTCGGCTTCCAGGTAGTGGATCCTCTGTGTCAGCGAGGGATTGGCGTGGACCGTGCTAGTGGACCGGTTCTAAGAGGCTACTGGTTTTCACCAGAGCCCGCCGCAAAGCGGGATGGTCTTGCTGCGGCAGTAGCAACCAGGTCGTATCCACTAGCAACGGCTCTACCTCGCTGACTGCTGAGAAGGCGTGGGACAGAAGGACTAGGCAGAGGCAAGGTCAGACGTAGCAGAAGGTCGGGGGCAGGCGGCAAGGTTCGTAGTCAGGATGGGTAGCAGAAGTTCAGGTACACAGGCTTTGGACACACTAAACGCTTTCACTGGCACAAGGCAACAAGATCCGGCAGGGGAGTGCAGGGGCAGTGATCTGATATAGTCTGGGAGCAGGTGGAAGCCAATTAAGCTAATTGGGCCAGGCACCAATCATTGGTGCACTGGCCCTTTAAGTCTCAGAGAGCTGGTGCGCGCGCGCCCTAGAGAGCGGAGCCGCGCGCGCCAGCACATGACAGCAGGGGACCGGGACGGGTAAGTGACCTGGGATGCGATTCGCGAGCGGGCGCGTCCCGCTGTGCGAATCGCATCCCCAACGGCCATGACAGTGCAGCGCTCCCGGTCAGCGGGACTGACCGGGGCGCTGCGGGGAGAAAGACGCCGTGAGCGCTCCGGGGAGGAGCGGGGACCCGGAGCGCTAGGCGTAACAGTACCCCCCCCCTTAGGTCTCCCCTTTTCTTTGACCGGTAACTGCCTCCCCTGGGATGAGGACACCGGGAAAGAATGGAGGGTTTCCTCAACGGCAGGCAGTACAGCAGGAGTGGGAATGGGGAGGGAGGGCAGAGGGCGAAGCCTGGCACGGGGCAGTGTGACACCAGGACGGGGGCCATGAGGAGGCACAGAGGTTTGCCTGACGGGACTGGGAGGGGGGGAGAGGCACTTCCTATGGCAGGCAGAGTCCCAGTTCTTTATCTCCCCGGTGGTCCAATCAAGGGTGGGGGAATGAAGCCGGAGCCATGGCAGACCGAGGAGGACCTCAGAGGTACAGCTGGGGAGAATGAAGAACTCAATCCTTTCGTGGTGGGGTCCGATAGACATCAGGAGGGGTTCTGTGCGGTAACGCACGGTGCAGTCCAATCTGGCTCCGTTGACCGCGGAAATGTAGAGCGGTTTGGCGAGACGGGTCACCGGGATGCTGAATTTATTAACAAAGGACTCCAAAATAAAATTCCCGGAGGCACCAGAGTCCAAGCAGGCCACGGCTGAGAGGGAGGAGTTGGCTGTAGGAGAAATCCGCACGGGCACCGTGAGACGTGGAGAAGAAGACTTAGAACCAAGAGATGCCACACCCACGTGAGCTGGGTGCGTGCGTGCGTTTCCCAGACGTGGAGGACGGATAGGGCAATCCACCAAGAAATGCTCGGTACTGGCACAGTACAGACAGAGATTTTCTTCTCTACGGCGATTCCTCTCTTCCTGGGTCAGGCGAGACCGATCCACTTGCATGGCCTCCTCGGCGGGAGGCCCAGGCATAGACTGCAAAGGATGCTGTGGGAGAGGTGCCCAGAGATCTAAGTCTTTTTCCTGGCGGAGCTCTTGGTGTCGCTCAGAAAAACGCATGTCAATGCGGGTAGCCAAATGGATGAGTTCTTGGAGGTTGGCAGGAGTCTCTCGTGCGGCCAGCACATCCTTGATGCGACTGGATAGGCCTTTTTTAAAGGTCGCGCAGAGAGCCTCGTTATTCCAGGATAGTTCAGAAGCAAGAGTACGGAATTGTATGGCGTACTCGCCAACGGAAGAATTACCCTGGACCAGGTTCAGCAAGGCAGTCTCAGCAGAAGAGGCTCGGGCAGGTTCCTCAAAGACACTTCGGACTTCAGCGAAGAAGGACTGGACTGTGGCTGTGGCAGGATCATTGCGGTCCCAGAGCGGTGTGGCCCAAGACAAGGCCTTTCCTGAAAGAAGGCTTACTACGAACGCCACCTTAGACCGTTCTGTAGGAAACAAGTCCGACAACATCTCCATATGCAGGGAACACTGAGACAAAAATCCACGGCAGAGTTTAGAGTCCCCATCAAATTTGTCCGGCAGGGACAAGCGTAGGTTAGGAGCGGCCACTCGCTGCGGAGGAGGTGCAGGAGCTGGCGGAGGAGATGGTTGCTGCTGTAGCAGAGGCAGAAGTTGCTGTAACATGGCGGTCAACTGCGACAGCTGCTGTCCTTGTTGGGCAATCTGCTGCGATTGCTGAGCGACCACCGTGGGAAGATCAGCGAGACTTGGCAGCGGCACCTCAGCGGGATCCATGGCCGGATCTACTGTCACGATTCGGCTTCCAGGTAGTGGATCCTCTGTGTCAGCGAGGGATTGGCGTGGACCGTGCTAGTGGACCGGTTCTAAGAGGCTACTGGTTTTCACCAGAGCCCGCCGCAAAGCGGGATGGTCTTGCTGCGGCAGTAGCAACCAGGTCGTATCCACTAGCAACGGCTCTACCTCGCTGACTGCTGAGAAGGCGTGGGACAGAAGGACTAGGCAGAGGCAAGGTCAGACGTAGCAGAAGGTCGGGGGCAGGCGGCAAGGTTCGTAGTCAGGATGGGTAGCAGAAGTTCAGGTACACAGGCTTTGGACACACTAAACGCTTTCACTGGCACAAGGCAACAAGATCCGGCAGGGGAGTGCAGGGGCAGTGATCTGATATAGTCTGGGAGCAGGTGGAAGCCAATTAAGCTAATTGGGCCAGGCACCAATCATTGGTGCACTGGCCCTTTAAGTCTCAGAGAGCTGGCGCGCGCGCGCCCTAGAGAGCGGAGCCGCGCGCGCCAGCACATGACAGCAGGGGACCGGGACGGGTAAGTGACCTGGGATGCGATTCGCGAGCGGGCGCGTCCCGCTGTGCGAATCGCATCCCCAACGGCCATGACAGTGCAGCGCTCCCGGTCAGCGGGACTGACCGGGGCGCTGCGGGGAGAAAGACGCCGTGAGCGCTCCGGGGAGGAGCGGGGACCCGGAGCGCTAGGCGTAACAATATAGTTGTCGTAAGTGCATTGGACTGAACAGGTTGGCCCTATTCTGGAGAATGATCTGAAGTACAGCACTAAGCCACTACTGAAGAGGGTTATTAATGCACTGGGTTGGCATGTTGCTATGTGAGATATGAAAGAAACAGCAGCACAGCAAGGAAGGGGTGATACTACGCACTGAACTTTTGCTGCTTATAATGATGATAAGCCTGCAGATTAAAAGGAGTGGTTGGGAATTACATTTAGGAGGCATAGAACAAGATCATTTCTGCCCCCAGGTCCTTTGTTCCATCTTGCTTCTTCTGTTACTAGATACAGATTGATTGTATCAGGCAATGAACAGCAGACTGCAGACAAGTTAGACATCTAGTGGCCAAGACTTTAAAGCTTTTTCAGGGATAAAGTCATTTTATTTGTAAATGAAGAGATTTAAAAAAAATCACATGGAGGCAAGTTGTTTTTAAAGGATAGTGAAAGTATTTGGCCGCCAAAAGGTGAGCAAAGTACCAAAATTTTTTCATTTTTTTGCATTGTAGCAATATAGCATTTCATGTTTGATCTGTATCTTTGTGCTAGCAGTGTGCTGCTGTATTCTCCTGTTTATGACCATTTAAAGTAGGGAAGCACCGAAAGGGAAATTTTGGGCCGAAACCAAAAATTTAGGCTCTGCTTGGCCGAAAACCGAAACCAAAAATGCTTAGCCCCCCCCTTTTTTTAAATATAGTTTATGTTACATTTTATTACTTTTTGCATTTAATTTTGTTTGCAGTTTATGCCGTTCATACGACAGGATCAGAAACAAAATTATTTCCGATGTCCATCATTACAGGCAGATGTCGGCTGCTGATTGCAGCAGGCATCTCCTGGTTATGACCCAGACCTGACCCGTGGCTCCTGTCATGTCCTCACCCGATCCATGATGTATGTGTATCCTATGGGTCGGGAGAGGATTAAGCCACGCCCACCAAAATTATCAGCTGAAATTTCATTCAGCCAAAAATGCCGAAAGGGGCATTTTCGGTCGATAATCTTTGGCGGACGAAATTTCGGTGCAATACACTTTACATACAGCAAGTGACAATTTTTTTAAATCCCACTAAACTTCATTGCGAATTTTGTTAGGCTGGGTTCACACTACGTTTTGTACTTACGGACCACGTTTTTGCCTGCAGTTGGGAAACCGCATACGGCCGAAAACGCAGCCGACCGGAGGCTGCGGTTCACTCCGGTCGGCTCATAGACATGCATTAAATACGGTTCCCCTATACGGCTGAGTGCGGGCGCCGCGAGTAACCCCGCCCCCCCTCCTCCCAGCCGTATACGGGAACCGTAAGTACAAAACGTAGTGTGAACCCAGCCTTACTCCATTAATCTGAATTTCTTTTATTTATGATTTACTATTGTTTACACAACAAAAGCTATTTTTATTATGAAAATACAGTGACCCCCGACCTACGATGGCCCCGACATATGATGAAATCGACATATGATGGCCTCTCAGAGGCCATCGCATGTCGATGTCAGTATCGACATATGATGCTTTTTTATGTCGGGGCCATCGCATTAAGTGCTATCTGGCAGCGCCAAATGCTTAAGCTGCTGCCGGATAGCAGCTTAATGTTCCCCGTGTGGTGCGGCAAGTATTACTTACCCCTCCACGATGCTCCGGGGTGCCCTCCGGGTCCAGCTCTGGTCTTCCGGTGTCTTCTCGGCCCTCTCCGATGACATCCATAGGAATAGGAATGGTGTACGCAGTGGCGTAATGACGTCGCTACGCAGGCCCAGTAAGGCCTTGCGGAAGACAGAAGAGTACTGGAGAAGACAGAAGAGGACCGGAGAAGACAGAAGAGGACCGGAGAAGACAGCGGAGAGCCCAGCGGAGGCCGGGGTCACCATCGGGAGCATCGGGGACACCATCTCGAGCGGCGGGGACAGGTGAGTACAGCTTCTTATACTTTACATTGCACGAATCCCTCAACATACGATGGATTCGATAAACGATGGCTTGTTTGGAACGAATTACCATCGTATGTTGAGGGACCACTGTAGATGTTTCTTACTGCTGCCAGTGTTACACAAGACCAAATATTTATAAAGTTGTGGAAGTACATGGACCCCTGTCCACAAGCTATAACCATGTAATTGCAGGTGAGTCCCCTGGCTGTGACCACAATCTATGCTGGGGACATGTAACAAAACTTAAAGGGGTTATCCAGGAATAGAAAAACAGGGCTAATTTAGGTCAAAAACTGCTCCCCGTCTGTCTCCAGGTTGGGTGTGGTTCTACAGCTCAGTTACACTGAAGTTAATAGAGCCAAGTTGTAATACCACACACAACCTGGAGACAGATGGGAAGCAGTTTTTGAAATAAATTAGTTCTGTTTTTCTATTCCTGGATAACCCCTTTATGATCAATGGGGATCAACACAGAAATGATTTTGGTGATCACTCCTATACATTTAGGATAATAGTCACTAAGCCAGAAATAAAGTGTTTGCTAGATGCAACCTGAAGTACCACAACCTGCACACTATAGAGATCATCTATTCCAAATGGAAAATCAGATCACAAGTGTAGAAACATTAAAGGGGTACTCCGGTGAAAACCTTTTTTCTTTTAAATCAATTGGTGGCAGAAAGTTAAACATATTTGTAAATTACTTCTATTAAAAAATCTCAATCCTTCCTGTACTTATTAGCTGCTGAATACTACAGAGGAAATTCTTTTCTTTTTGGAATGCTCTCTGATGACATCACGAGCACAGTGCCCTCTGCCGACGTTATTATAATAATAATAATGCTTTATTTATTGTTGTCCTTAGTGGGATTTGAACCCAAGTCCCAGCACTGCAAGGCAGCAGTGCTAACCACTGAGCCACCATGCTGCCCTTAGCATTCATCTGCTATGCACGGTTGCTAAAATGGACTGAGATGTCTGCAGAGAGCACTGTGCTCGTGATGTCATCAGTGTTCCAAAAAGAAAGGAATTTCCTCTGTAGCATTCAGCAGCTAATAAGTACTGGAAGGATTAAGATTTTTTAATAGAAGTAATTTACAAATATGTTTAACTTTCTGCCACCAGTTGATTTAAAAGAGAAAAGGTTTTCACCGGAGTACCCTTTTAATCAGAGTGAGGATAGCTGTCCATCTGTTCTTCTCTATAAAAGGACAGACATGAGTCAGGTATATGTCATTGATTATAGTGCCTTTTTAGGTTAAGATGTTCTCCTATTTGCCCCCCTAGGTGATTGAAGAGGATGGTCTACAAGACAATTGTAACACCGTAGGAACCTATTTGCTGCTGGAACTTTCCAAGCTTCGGGATAAGTTTGAAATTGTTGGAGATGTTCGTGGGAAAGGGTTAATGATCGGTGTGGAGCTGGTGACAGATAAGGTATGAAGGATTTGTTATAGCATGCAAATATTTTTCAGACAGAAGTTGATACAATCGTTCACTGCTTTTTAGAAAAGGTGTTTCTGCTTTATTTCGCCTCACAAGTTATAAAGGCTCCATTTACAATTAGAGGGGGGGGGTCGTCCAATTTAAAAGGGCCCAATATCAATGAGCTATTCATTCATTTCTAACAATAATTTATTTTCCCTTAGTCCTAACAGCAGCACAGGTATTTTACACCCTGAGAACTGGTAGGACCCAATGAATATTTGTTGAAGAAAATAGCCAATAAAAAAAGTAGAATTAACTAATGCGCAACTGTCCTCATTTATTACCCCCGAGACTACCTCAATGTTGTTACAGACGACCATATAGTGAGTCTAACCATACCTTTATGGCCGCTCTTTCCAACTTATAAAATACTTTTATACAGTGGTCAGCGCTGACAGAGAGGATAGGCATGGTGGCGGTGGAGCTTTGCCAACCCCAAGCCAAGCCTATCCTCTCTGTCAGCGCTAGGACCGCTGTGTAGGAAGACACAGCAGTCCACAGCGCATGCGCCCCACCCTGCTTTAATGTACGGTGACCCCCCCGACCTACGATGGCCCCGACATATGATCAGTTCAAGATACGATGGTCTCTCAGAGGCCATCGCATGTTGAAGGCAGCATCAACGTACGATGCTTTTGTATGTCGGGGGCCATCGCATAAATGGCTATCCTGCAGCGCAGACTGCTTCAGCTGCCACCGGATAGTCGTTTACGGTGCCCCGTGTGGTCCGCTGACGATCACTTACCTGTCCTCGGGGCTCCGGCACATCCTCTTCGGGATCCCTGCATCGTCTGCGCTCTTCTCTAACGTCATCAGGTCGCTGCGCATGCCATGCCATCATCCAATAGGAGCGGCGTGCATAGCAACGTGATGGCGGTGACAGAGAGCGAGGATGCCGGGGAAGCAGAGGTCTTGCCGGAGCGTCGGGGACACCCCAGGGACGCGGCGACTGCGATGGACGGCGACATCCAGGGCAGCGGTGACGCGTGAGTACAACCTTGAATACCAGTGGTCTTCAACCTGCAGACCTCCAGATGTTTCAAAACTACAACTCCCAGCATGCCCGGACAGCCGTTGGCTGTCCGGGCATGCTGGTTGTTGTAGTTTTGCAACATCTGGAGGTCCACAGGTTGTAGACCACTGTCCTATACTTTACATTGCAAGGATCCCTCAACATACGATGGTTTCAACAAACGATGGTCCGTTTGGAACGGATTACCATCGTATGTTGAGGGACCACTGTATCTAAATATATATATATATATCCACTACAGTAGGATGATGCATTACATAGTTTACATTGAAATTAATGGGTTGTAGATTGAAGGGATCAGTCTTCGAGAGGGAGGCTAAAAGATTAGGACCACTCAACTTCCTAAAGTTTCTCAACAATATGTCTGAAAATGGGACCTCAAAACCCCAAAAACCCTTTTACAGAATTAAGATTTCATTTATTTTTACTTCTCCAGAAAACCCGACAGCCGCTCCCTGCAGAAAAGCTGAATGTTATATGGGAGAACTGCAGAGACAATGGGGTGCTATTGGGAAAAGGAGGACTTTACAATAACGTAAGTTTATTTTTTGAACTGCTCCTAATTTACAAGAATAAGGGATACTTGGGTTACCTTTAGAGATGAGTGGCATACTTGGGTTACCTTTAGAGATGAGCGAATTTACAGTAAATTCGATTCGTCACGAACTTCTCGGCTCGGCAGTTGATGCCTTATCCTGCATAAATTAGTTCAGCTTTCAGGTGCTCCCGTGGGCTGGAAAAGGTGGATACAGTCCTAGGAAAGAGTCTCCTAGGACTGTATCCACCTTTTCCAGCCAACGGGAGCTCCGGAAAGCTGAACTAATTTATGCAGGAAAAGCCATCAACTGCCGAGCCGAGAAGTTCGTGACGAATCGAATTTACTGTAAATTCGCTCATCTCTAAAGGTAACCCAAGTATGCCGCATAATAACAGCACTTGCAGTGTCATCAACATCAGGGCCTGCATAGTGCCCAAAGAATGCCCACCATAAACAAGCATCAGCCAAGCAGCATAGTGCATATTATGTCTCTATAATGGTTGGTGCTCATTTGTGGTGATCCCCTGCTTCCTATTACACATTCACATAATGAAATTATAGCATTTTGTCAATCTGCTTTGGCCTCCAAGGAGAGCCCACAGTATTCGTAGCTATACAGTGACCCCCCGACTTATGATGGCCCCGACATATGATCATTTCAACATATGATGGCCTCTCAGAGCCCATCGTATGTTGAAGGCAGCCTCAACATATGATGCTGCTGTGTGTCGGGGCCATCGTACAAACAGCTATCTGACAGCACTGACAACTTCAGCAACTGACAGATAGTTGTTTAATGTCCCCGTGTGCCCCGTTCTGCCTCCTGTTACTCACATGCTGTCCTGCTAACTCATACAGGCTTCCACTGTGAGTTCTGTGTAAGCCCCGCCCCCCCAGTGCAGCCATAGCCAATAGCCTGCAGCATCTTGCTGCAGGTATCCAATGAGCTGCTGGCTGCCCTCCCCTTCCTTTCCTATAGAGCTGTAGTCGGCAGGATGGTAATGGAGGACATTCTGTCCCCCCTGAAGGTATTTAAAGAACTGTACAGTACTGTATGCGATGTCACACATCACATACAATACATATACACACTATACACCCCATACATCAATGTTTCCCTATCAGTGTGCCTCCAGCTGTTGCAAAACTATAACTCCCAGCATGCCCAGACAGTCAATGGCTGTACATGCATGCTGGGAGTTGTAGTTGTGCAACAGCTGGAGGCACCCTGGTTTGTTAAACACTCCCCATACAATGGTCATCCCAGAACCAATTGGCACTTTCCCATAGAGATATGTATTCAACATACAATGGTTCCGAGGCCCCAGAACCAATTACCATTTTTACATAGACATATGTACTCGACATATGATGGTTTCAACATATGATGGTTCTCCTGGAACCAATTAATATCATATGTTGAGGGACCACTGTATAGCTCTTGTTGTGCACTTAGAATATCTACGCAGTGAGCTTCCCTTAGTGAGTCTCTTTTGGGGGGACTTACCTGCTATACAAGGAGTCAAGAAATCTCGCACACTTCCAGGTAATCTAAGAGAAAAAAAAAATAGACACTAGATAGACACTTCTGGGGATGCATGACACTGGTTCACATTGACACCAGAGCAGGCAATATTAGGCTTGGGTCACACCCCAATTTGTGCATCTGAGGCATAGATATACATCTGATGCTTGTTCTATTATTCCACGTTTGTTTTTATTTTCTAATTGTTGATTTTGTAAACTTTATCTTCCTTACACGATTACGGGGGGAGCCCTGTGAGCAGCATTTCAAAGATTTGCTTTACAGCAGCTAAATAAACCTTAGTCAAAAAGTAACTCTTTGGATTTTATCAGAGATTGTTGTGGGCATCTTCTGTGGCCTAAGCAGCAAGGGGGGGAAAGGTGAACTGTCCCTAGAGCTGGGCGGTATGACCAAATATGTGTATCGCGGTATTTTTGTAACTTATGGCGGTTCCACGGTATATAACGGTATTTCTTTCACCACCACCCCCACCCCAAATCATGTTACCCGCGAGCGCTGTTCTGCTCCCCCCCCCCCCAATTAATTATGTACTACTCACATATGTCACCCGTAAGCACTGCCCCTCCTCCTCTTTGTTGGGGGCCGCCGGCGACAGAACTCTATACTGTACGCCAATGGTTTCCAATCTGCGGACCTCCAGATGTTGCAAAACTACAACTTCCAGCATGCCTGGACAGCCAACGGCTGTCCGGGCATCCTGGGAGTTGTAGTTTTGCAACAGCTGGAGGTCCGCAGGTTGGAGACCACTGCTGTACGCTGTATCCCTATGCCCGGGCTGCAAAAGATAAAGAAAATAAACTTAAACTTACCTACGTCGGCCTCACGCTGGGGACGGGAACGCAGGACAGCCATCAGCCTATCACCGGCCGGAGCGATGTCCCTCCCCGGCCAGTGATAGATTAAACGCACTGTCATGTAAGAAGCCGGCCAGAGCTTCTTACAAGACAGTGGGCTCAGCCTATCACTGGCCGGGGAGGGACATCGCTGCGGCCGGTGATAGGCTGACGGCTGTCCGACGTTCCCGTCCCCAGCGTAAGGCCAACGTAGGTAAGTTAAAGTTTATTTTCTTTATCTTTTGCAGCCCGGGCATAAGGATACAGCGTACAGCAGTGGTCTCAAACCTGCGGTCCCACAGCTGTTGCAAAACTACAACTCCCAGCATGCCCGGACAGCCGTTGGCTGTCCGGGCATGCTGGGAGTTGTAGTTTTGCAACATCTGGAGGTCTGCAGGTTGGAGACCACTGGCGTACAGTATAGAGTTCCTGCGGCCCGCAACAAAGAGGAGGAGGGCAGTGCTTGCGGGTGACATATGTGAGTAGTACCCCGCTGGGCTGATAATTAATTGGGGGGGAGCAGAACAGCGCTGGTGGGTAACATGATTTGGTGGGGGGGGAGCAGAACAGTGCTGGCGGGTCACATGATTTGGTGGGGGGGGAGCAGAACAGTGCTGGCGGGTCACATGATTTGGTGGGGCGGAGCAGAACATTGCTGGCGGGTCACATGATTTGGTGGGGGGAGCAGAACAGCGCTGGCGGGTCATATGATTTGGTGGGGAGGAGCAGAACAGTGCTGGCGGGTCACATGATTTGGTGGGGGGAGCAGAACAGTGCTGGCGGGTCACATGATTTGGTGGGGCGGAGCAGAACATTGCTGGCGGGTCACGTGATTTGGTGGGGGGAGCAGAACAGCGCTGGCGGGTCATATGATTTGGTGGGGAGGAGCAGAACAGTGCTGGCGGGTCACATGATTTGGTGGGGCGGAGCAGAACAGTGCTGGCGGGTCACATGATTTGGTGGGGCGGAGCAGAACAGTGCTGGCGGGTCACATGATTTGGTGGGGGGAGCAGAACAGCGCTGGCGGGTCACATGATTTGGTGGGGAGGAGCAGAACAGTGCTGGCGGGTCACATGATTTGGTGGGGAGGAGCAGAACAGTGCTGGCGGGTCACATGATTTGGTGGGGGAGGAGCAGAACAGGGCTGGCGGGTCACATGATTTGGTGGGGGGAGCAGAACAGAGCTGGCGGGTCACATGATTTGGTGGGGCGGAGCAGAACAGTGCTGGCGGGTCATATGATTTGGTGGGGAGGAGCAGAACAGCGCTGGCGGGTCATATGATTTGGTGGGGAGGAGCAGAACAGCGCTGGCCGGTCACATGATTTGGTGGGGGGGAGCAGAACAGCACTGGCGGGTCACATGATGTGGTGGGGAGGAGCAGAACAGCGCTGGCGGGTCATATGATTTGGTGGGGGGGGGGAGCAGAACAGTGCTGGCGGGTCACGTATGATTAGTTCCCCCATGTGGGGACAGCACAGCGCTGGGCTGATAATTAATTCCCAAGGGGGAGGGGCCTAACCGGTATTGCGGTATGGGAAAAATTCATATCGTGCAGCCCAAAAAATTCGGTATTTGGTATGAACTGGTATACCGCCCAGCCCTAGGTGTCCCCATCACCTATTATCAATGGTGGATAAAGTAAAAATTTCCTTAAACTCTCTTGACAGATATTCCGTATTAAGCCTCCAATGTGCATCAAGAAGGAAGATGCAGATTTTGCGGTGGCGGTGTTAGAGGCTGCAATAAACAAATACCTGGATACAGCGGCCTGATGAACCAGAAGACAACAAATCCAGGACTATAAACTATTTACTACAGAGAAAAAAATGATGAATCATCTTATTAGGTTTAACAAACATTCTCATTGTGTCATTTTACACATTCTGCCCCTGGGCTAGATCATTGGTTGCCATAGACTGCCATAACATGGCTAGAGAATAATTCTGTAATTGTAGAAAAATGTTATTAAATTTTGGAATAATTCTTCTTTGCCCGTCCATAGAGATAACGCGGGGCACCTGCACTGGTGTGTTTGGTTATGAAACATGGCGCAAATTGAATGCTACTTTATTTTAAGATGCATGAGAGAGAACAAAGTAACGTAGCATTCACCCTTTGTAGCATGCAAAAGCGGAGGTAACAATCACATATAATCCAAAATATGTCTCTCCAATCAACAGTAAGTAATGTAATACAGTCAATACAACTCCTCCTAAAGTGCCTTATTGGTATAAAAACAGTGCTATAATAAAAATAAAAATAAACTTGATAGTGTTACGCCGAGCGCTCCGGGTCCCCGCTCCTCCCCGGAGCGCTCGCAACATCCTCGCATTTGCAGCGCCCCGGTCAGACCTGCTGACCGGGTGCGCTGCAATACCTCTCTCAGCCGGGATGCGATTCGCGATGCGGGAGGCGCCCGCTCGCGATGCGCATCCCGGCTCCCGTACCTGACTCGCTCTCCGTCGGTCTTGTCCCGGCGCGCGCGGCCCCGCTCCTTAGGGCGTGCGCGCGCCGGGTCTCTGCAATTTAAAGGGCCACTGCGCCACTGATTGGCGCAGCTGGCTTAATTAGTGTGTTCACCTGTGCACTCCCTATTTATACTTCACTTCCCCTTCACTCCCTCGCCGGATCTTGTTGCCATTGTGCCAGTGAAAGCGTTTCCTTGTGTGTTCCTAGCCTGTGTTCCAGACCTCCTGCCGTTGCCCCTGACTACGATCCTTGCTGCCTGCCCTGACCTTCTGCTACGTCCGACCTTGCTCTTGTCTACTCCCTTGTACCGCGCCTATCTTCAGCAGTCAGAGAGGTTGAGCCGTTGCTGGTGGATACGACCTGGTTGCTACCGCCGCTGCAAGACCATCCCGCTTTGCGGCGGGCTCTGGTGAATACCAGTAGCAACTTAGAACCGGTCCACCAGCACGGTCCACGCCAATCCCTCTCTGGCACAGAGGATCCACCTCCAGCCAGCCGAATCGTGACAGTAGATCCGGCCATGGATCCCGCTGAAGTCCCACTGCCAGTTGTCGCCGACCTCACCACGGTGGTCGCCCAGCAGTCGCAACAGATAGCGCAACAAGGCCACCAGCTGTCTCAACTGACCGTGATGCTACAGCAGCTACTACCACAGCTTCAGCAATCATCTCCTCCGCCAGCTCCTGCACCTCCTCCGCAGCGAGTGGCCGCTTCCGGCCTACGATTATCCTTGCCGGATAAATTTGATGGGGACTCTAAGTTTTGCCGTGGCTTTCTTTCGCAATGTTCCCTGCACTTGGAGATGATGTCGGACCAGTTTCCTACTGAAAGGTCTAAGGTGGCTTTCGTAGTCAGCCTTCTGTCTGGGAAAGCTCTGTCATGGGCCACACCGCTCTGGGACCGCAATGACCCCGTCACTGCCTCTGTACACTCCTTCTTCACGGAGATTCGAAGTGTCTTTGAGGAACCTGCCCGAGCCTCTTCTGCTGAGACTGCCCTGCTGAACCTGGTCCAGGGTAATTCTTCTGTTGGCGAGTACGCCATCCAATTCCGTACTCTTGCCTCCGAATTATCCTGGAATAATGAGGCCCTCTGGGGCCTATCCAGCAACATTAAAGATGTGCTGGCCGCACGAGAAATTCCTGCTAACCTGCATGAACTTATTCATCTGGCCACCCGCATTGACATGCGTTTTTCCGAAAGGCGTCAGAAGCTCCGCCAGGATATGGACTTTGTTCGCACGAGGCGTTTTTTCTCCCCGGCTCCTCTCCTCTCCATCCCGGTGACCAGTCTCGCCAGACCCCTCTACATCAATTCTGTTAACAATGAAAGATTGGACTGTACCGTGCGTTACCGCACGGAACCTCTCCTAATGTGCATCGGACCTCATCACGAAAAAATTGAATTTTTGGTCCTCTCCAACTGCACTTCCGAAATTCTTCTTGGATTACCGTGGCTTCAACGCCATTCCCCAACCCTTGATTGGTCCACAGGAGAAATCAAGAACTGGGGTACTTCTTGTTTCAAGGACTGTCTTAAACCGGTTCCCAGTACTCCCTGCCGTGACCCTGTGGTTCCCCCTGTAACCGGTCTTCCTAAGGCTTATATGGACTATGCTGACGTGTTTTGCAAAAAGCAAGCTGAGACTTTACCTCCTCACAGGCCTTATGACTGTCCTATTGACCTCCTCCCGGGTACTACTCCACCCCGGGGCAGAATTTATCCTCTGTCTGCTCCAGAGACTCTTGCCATGTCAGAGTACATCCAGGAAAATTTAAAAAAGGGGTTTATCCGCAAATCCTCCTCTCCTGCCGGAGCTGGATTTTTTTTTGTGTCCAAAAAAGATGGCTCCCTACGTCCTTGCATTGATTACCGCGGACTTAATAAAATCACGGTAAAGAACCGCTACCCCCTACCTCTTATCTCGGAACTCTTTGATCGCCTACAAGGTGCCCACATCTTTACCAAACTGGACTTAAGAGGTGCTTATAATCTCATCCGCATCAGGGAGGGGGACGAATGGAAGACTGCATTTAACACCAGAGATGGACACTTTGAGTATCTGGTCATGCCCTTTGGCCTGTGCAACGCCCCTGCCGTCTTCCAAGACTTTGTTAATGACATTTTTCGTGATCTCTTATATTCCTGTGTTGTGGTTTATCTGGACGATATTCTGATTTTTTCTGCCAACTTAGAAGAACACCGCCAGCATGTCCGCATGGTTCTTCAGAGACTTCGAGACAATCAGCTTTATGCCAAAATGGAGAAATGTCTGTTTGAATGTCAATCTCTTCCTTTCCTAGGATACTTGGTCTCTGGCCAGGGACTACAAATGGACCCAGATAAACTCTCTGCCGTCTTAGATTGGCCACGCCCCTCCGGACTCCGTGCTATCCAACGTTTTTTGGGGTTCGCCAATTATTACAGACAATTTATTCCACACTTTTCCACTATTGTGGCTCCTATCGTGGCTTTAACCAAGAAAAATGCCAATCCCAAGTCCTGGTCTCCCCAAGCGGAAGACGCATTTAAACATCTCAAGTCTGCCTTTTCTTCTGCTCCCGTGCTCTCCAGACCTGACCCATCTAAACCCTTCCTATTGGAGGTAGATGCCTCCTCAGTGGGAGCTGGAGCTGTCCTTCTACAAAAAAATTCTTCCGGGCATGCTGTTACTTGTGGTTTTTTTTCTAGGACCTTCTTTCCGGCGTAGAGAAACTACTCCATCGGGGATCGAGAACTACTGGCCATTAAATTGGCGCTTGAGGAATGGAGGCATCTGCTGGAGGGATCAAAATTTCCAGTTATCATATACACTGATCACAAGAATCTCTCCTATCTCCAGTCTGCCCAACGGCTGAATCCTCGCCAGGCCAGGTGGTCGTTGTTCTTTGCCCGTTTTAACTTTGAAATTCATTTTCGCCCTGCCGACAAGAACATTAGGGCCGATGCCCTCTCTCGTTCCTCGGATGCCTCGGAAGTAGAGCTCTCTCCGCAACACATCATTCCTCCTGACTGTCTGATCTCCACTTCTCCAGCCTCCATCAGGCAAACTCCTCCAGGGAAGACCTTCGTTTCTCCACGCCAGCGTCTCGGGATTCTCAAATGGGGACACTCCTCCCACCTCGCAGGCCATGCGGGCATCAAAAAATCCTTGCAACTCATCTCTCGTTTCTATTGGTGGCCGACTCTGGTTGTTGATTTTGTGCGGGCCTGTACTGTCTGTGCCCGGGATAAGACTCCTCGCCAGAAGCCTGCTGGTCTTCTTCATCCTCTGCCTGTCCCCGAACAGCCTTGGTCACTGATTGGTATGGACTTTATTACAGACTTACCCCCATCCTGTGGCAACACTGTTGTTTGGGTGGTCGTTGATCGATTTTCCAAGATGGCACATTTTATTCCTCTTCCTGGTCTTCCTTCAGCGCCTCAGTTGGCAAAACAATTTTTTGTACACATTTTTCGTCTTCACGGTTTGCCCACGCAGATCGTCTCGGATAGAGGCGTCCAATTTGTGTCTAAATTCAGGAGGGCCCTCTGTAAACAGCTCAAGATTAAATTAAATTTCTCTTCTTCTTATCATCCCCAATCCAATGGGCAAGTAGAAAGAATTAACCAGGTCCTGGGTGACTATTTACGGCATTTTGTTTCCTCCCGCCAGGATGACTGGGCAGATCTTCTACCATGGGCCGAATTTTCATACAACTTCAGAGTCTCCGAATCTTCTGCTAAGTCCCCATTTTTCGTGGTGTACGGCCGTCACCCTCTTCCCCCCCTCCCTACTCCCTTGCCCTCTAGTTTGCCCGCTGTGGATGAAGTGACTCGTGATCTTTCCACCATATGGAAAGAGACCCAAAATTCTCTTTTACAGGCTTCATCCCGCATGAAAAGGTTTGCCGATAAGAAAAGAAGAACTCCCCCCATTTTTGCTCCGGGAGACAAGGTATGGCTCTCCGCTAAATATGTCCGCTTTCGTGTCCCCAGTTACAAACTGGGACCACGCTATCTTGGTCCTTTCAAAGTCTTGTGCCAGATTAACCCTGTCTCTTACAAACTCCTTCTTCCTCCTTCTCTTCGTATTCCCAATGCCTTCCATGTCTCTCTCCTTAAACCACTCATCATTAACCGCTTCTCTCCCAAACTTGTTTCTCCCACTCCTGTTTCCGGTTCTTCTGACGTCTTCTCCGTGAAGGAGATTCTGGCCTCCAAGACGGTCAGAGGGAAAACATTTTTCTTGGTGGATTGGGAAGGCTGTGGTCCAGAAGAGAGATCCTGGGAACCTGAGGACAACATCCTAGACAAAAGTCTTGTCCTCAGGTTCTCAGGCTCCAAGAAGAGGGGGAGACCCAAGGGGGGGGGGTACTGTTACGCCGAGCGCTCCGGGTCCCCGCTCCTCCCCGGAGCGCTCGCAACATCCTCGCATTTGCAGCGCCCCGGTCAGACCTGCTGACCGGGTGCGCTGCAATACCTCTCTCAGCCGGGATGCGATTCGCGATGCGGGAGGCGCCCGCTCGCGATGCGCATCCCGGCTCCCGTACCTGACTCGCTCTCCGTCGGTCTTGTCCCGGCGCGCGCGGCCCCGCTCCTTAGGGCGCGCGCGCCGGGTCTCTGCAATTTAAAGGGCCACTGTGCCACTGATTGGCGCAGCTGGCTTAATTAGTGTGTTCACCTGTGCACTCCCTATTTATACTTCACTTCCCCTGCACTCCCTCGCCGGATCTTGTTGCCATTGTGCCAGTGAAAGCGTTTCCTTGTGTGTTCCTAGCCTGTGTTCCAGACCTCCTGCCGTTGCCCCTGACTACGATCCTTGCTGCCTGCCCTGACCTTCTGCTACGTCCGACCTTGCTCTTGTCTACTCCCTTGTACCGCGCCTATCTTCAGCAGTCAGAGAGGTTGAGCCGTTGCTGGTGGATACGACCTGGTTGCTACCGCCGCTGCAAGACCATCCCGCTTTGCGGCGGGCTCTGGTGAATACCAGTAGCAACTTAGAACCGGTCCACCAGCACGGTCCACGCCAATCCCTCTCTGGCACAGAGGATCCACCTCCAGCCAGCCGAATCGTGACAGATAGCACATTAAAGGGGTACTCTTGGGGAAAACAATATATATATATATATATATATATATATATATATATATATATATATTTTTTTTTTTTTTTATTAATCAACTGGTGCAAGAAAGTTAAACAGATTTGTAAATTACTTCTATTTAAAAATCTTAATCCTTCCAGTACTTATCAGCTGCTGTATGCTCCACAGGAAGTTCTTTTCTTTTTAAATTTCTTTTCTGTATGACCACAGTGCTCTCTGCTGACACCTCTGTCCATGTCAGGAACTGTCCAGAGCAGGATAGGTTTGCTATGGGGATTGTCTCCTGCTCTGGACAGTTCCTGACATGGTCAGATGTGTCAGCAGAAAGCACTGTGGTCAGACAAAAAAAAAAAAAGAAATTCATAAAGAAAAGAACTTCCTGTGGAGCATACAGCAGCTGAGAAGTACTGGAAGGATTAAGATTTTTAAATAGAAGTAATTTACAAATCTGTTTAACTTTCTGGCACCAGTTGTTTTAATTGTTTTCCACCGGAGCAACCCTTTAATAAAAACTGTACAGTGTACAAATACATTATGAAGTGCTAACAGTATGCTCAGTGAAAGAGAATACCACTATTTATGAAAGAATATCTCCAAAACCATAGTCGTGGTAATATTAAAGGCATAACGAATTATGAAATTGTGGCTATAAAAAAGTTTAAATGATGAAAATTAGCAAAAAATATCACAATTATGACCTGGCGAATTGCAGACAAACATAATCAATTCAATTCACATCTGAGCCGACTATTTCTCGGCAAGTTCTTTTTTTGACCAGATGACGTTAACTCTAAGGATGTAGTTTTGCAATACACAAGTATTATAAAAATATGCAGATTTATTGGTAAAAGATTATAAACATAATGAGTAATAAACACAATGATATACAGAAATGAATATCAATTAGATATGAATATAGATAAATATAAGATTAGTAATAAAGCATTACAAGCTTATGTTAATTGACTACATATAACAGTAACACAATACAAGTAAATAGTAAGCAACTATGTTACAATAAAATCCACTGTACAAAGAAAAACGGTAACCCGCACTCACCGCTCAGCTTCTGTAGGTTGACTCAGATTTTTCGGCTCTCACGGACTATCCGGTAACACATCCGCTGCAGGGTGCTCAGAGGTGACTGATGGCTAAGTTTGGCGCTGGTTGCGCTTCTTCCGGCCTGCAGCGGATCTGTTACCGCATAGTCCGTGAGAGCCGAGACAGCTGAGTCGACCTAAAGAAGCTTAGCGGTGAATGCGGGTTACGGTTTTTTTTTTGTACAGTGGATTTGATCATGACTTTGAGTTTTCTGGTTCCCAGCACCTCAGGACTCGCTGGCACAGGACCCTGATCTCCCACAGTGACGTATCTGAGAATCCAGTATCCTAAAGTATATGCCTAGGATTTTCATCACAATAGTGCCACTTTGATCTTTCTAGTAGTGTTGATGTTACAAGAAAACTTTAGCTAGGTTAGAGGATATTACGTGAGACAAGTCTGTAATACTCTCCAAGAGGAAACCATGATAACAAGGCAATATGTAATCATCTAGATATATCAATATGGAATGATAAATGACACTCCCCCCTCTTCTAACCCACTACACATCACATGATTTCAAGAATAAGCAAATCTATCTAAGGATTTAAATTGGAATAGATACGGTACCCTTCCTCCCCATTCTGGACTACTTTCCCACATGACTTTGGTAAAAGATCTGAAAGACAAATCACAAAGATATATGATCTGTTGTGCACTATATTTTAAAGAGTAATGCTTAGAAACTCCCTTCTGTAGGAAATTTACTTATAACACTTAGCTTGGCGAAATGGGAGTTCTATCATCTAAAGCAGTAGTTCAATGCTTTGATATAGGTCTGGAGATTTAATTCTTCTGCAGTTAGTAACCAGAACACCCTAAGACTACAATCTCAATACAGAGATAACCAAGTCCATTGGCCATCTGCATCCTGGAAAGCATTGTCATGGGTAGCCATCTAGTTCCCGAGGGTTCAAATCTGCTTGGTCTTGGTCTACTCTGGTCTCACCATGGCTCCCATCTTATTAGACCGTTTTTTTTGATGCAGGACAGATGATGATCTCTCAAAATGGTGGACCTCTCTAGAGAGCTCAGCCTCTCTTTATTATCTGTCTCCATGTGCTCAACATCTGGTTTAAACTATGTTCTGTTATCTATGTGTCACACCCTCCTCTATTGTAATTCCCTAATGAATGTACCTTAGGCGTGTACATATGGTAATGACTGTGATGTCACTATATCACCCATAATACATCTATGCACATCATATCCTGTTGTGTAATGTGAATTACCTATACGCTAGGTGGCATTATTGCATTGGCAATTAGAATCATAACCAGTAAGGGTTAATTATTTTAAGAATAATTCTAGGCTTGTCAAACATCAATCTCATGTGGAGCTCCATATCTAGATGCACTTGACATCCTCCCATTAAATTTGGGATCTAGTCGAGACATCATGGAACCAGTATGACTTCTTTCCTAAACTATGGATTTATGCCTAGACTCTTATACACAGATGTATGAAGTCTCCCGGTCTATACAAATGGGTAATTAAACTGAAATACATTTGCACATTGTCTATCTGGCAAAGACTAGAGCTTTATTACCTCATCTCATGCCTTAAAAATGCAAACGCTGTGGGGTAATAATCTGAATAGGATTGACTTGGCTATAATGCATACATAGCTATGCGTCTGTAAAGGAATAGGTATGTGTAAAGTCATTGCTAATATTCAGTTGTATATGAATATCACATGTCCTACTGATTATCTCAGTAGTTCATTATATGGGACAACTAGATAAGTTTCACAGTTTCTCAATTCACCCCCTCTAAAATTGTCTTGGGTCAATTGTACATGGCACATCTAGAAAATATGGCTAAGTAGCCCCCTCTCATGTCTTATCTTACCACTCATAATTACTGACTTGACAACGGGTGCATTCCTCTCTCTCAAAGACAGACATGGTATAGAGCGAGAAAAATAGAAGCTAGAAGAAACTGTGGCCTTTTCAGGAACCTTATTTAACTCAGCTAATCATGGCTGACACACACAAAATGGCTGACACACACATAAAATTAGCTTAGGGATTCATTTTGGGGCCTTCACATAGCACAACTAAATATATATATATATTTATATATATATATATATATATATATATATATATATATATATATATATATATATAATAAATTTGAATAGCCGTATTAGTCATGTGATGCAGATGCAAAATCATAAAATGTTGCAGTATCTTGTAATACCTTTTTTATAGGAATAACAGAATTTTGTAGAGACAAGCTTTCGGGATTCCTCCCTTTATCAAGTCCAATGCAAATCTAAGCTCACAAGCAGAAACACAGGTTTCAGGTGTTTATATATATATATATATATATATATATATATATATATATATAATGATACAATGGTCTGACTTCTGTCCTGAAGGAAGTGGACAGAAGCAAGAGCATTTGAATTAACTATGCCTACTTATGCCTAGGTACTAGTGATAAGTATTATCGTATCGAATCAGAAATTAACTGCTAATAGAGCTGAAGTCCAAAACCAAAAATGTCCTATTATTTTTATTTTTTGTTTTGTTCACAATGTCTTGAAACAACATATCTATAATGAAGATTACAGTATTGGCACCATCCTAATATAGTTACATGGATTACAGTTAAAATAAATTTTACCGTAATTTTGCTCTCTTTGAGACGGCAGCACAGATGGGATATTCCCAGCCTCTTATATTCCTCCTAGGACCGCCCACCAAGAAGAAAGCAAAATAAATCAAAATAAAGCAGTAAAATTAATTTGAACTTTTATCATCGACCACCAGCAGCAAAGAAGGGGATTTACTAGCACTAAAAAATAAGTGTTGGGTCAATGGTCATCTGCATCAGACAAAACTGGCTGGACTCTTTGCCTGAAGATTGAGCCTGTAATGTCTGATGAACGATCAAGACGTAGTCCAGGAGGCGGCATTGCATCTGTCATTCAGGGGCACCTGAGCCCTTTCTGCCCAGGATGTAGATGTAGCTCTTGTGGAATTGCCTTTTCTAAGGAAAAGGTGGTTCCTTATTATCTAAACAATAAGTTTTAAGAATTGTAGATTTTATCCACCTAGCAAGTGTGTCTTTAGCTGCTTTCTTCCCTTTTCTGGGACCAGAAAACTGAACAAACAGATTTTTATCTTGTCGGAACAAACTTACCCTGTCTAGGCGGCATAACGAGCCCATCTTGCCATCCAAGGACCTTGGGTTTTCTTCAGAATTAGATGAAGGATTGAAGACTGTTAGGAAAATCTATCTATTGATGTTTGTCACAGAAGCCACTTTAGGAACAAACAGGCACAGTTCTTAACAGGACACCTGTTCACATGAGTGAATTTTGTGTAGGGAGATGTAAAAGACAGGGCTTGGAGCTTTCCTAACTGTTTCACAGACGTCACTGCTAGTAGAAATAATGTCTTGAAGGATAACCATTTTAAATCCTCATTTTGAAGAGGTTCTAATGGAGGTTTAGTAAGACTGTTTAATACCAAAGTGAGAACCCAGGCAGACAGACACTGGAGGTTTAATCGTGGGCCTGAGGTTCCTGAGTGTCTTGGAGACACAAGTTATGAAAGGCTGCGCAGCAAATCTTCCATCCATAAATGCATTGATAGCGGTGAGATGTACTCGTAACATAATAGGGCTTCGTACCTTGAAGAAAGCCCTCCAGTAAGAACTGCAGGATCTCCTTTCTCTTCTCTCCAAGGTGACAATTTTCTCCAAAGTTTAGGATGTAACTCATTGTTGGAAGTTTTTTTTGGCTGATTAAAGGGTCTCTATGATCTCATTAGTGTTGAGCGGCATAGGCCATATTCGAATTCGCGAATATTCGCGAATATATGGACGAATATTCGTCATATTTGCGAATATTCGCATATTCGTAATGTTCTCGTTTTATTTTCGCATATGCGAATATTTGCGTGTGCGAAAATTAACATATGCGAAAATTTACATATGCAAAAATTAACATAACCTAAAGTTCGCATATGCGAAAATTATCATATGCAAATTTTCGCATATGCGAACATTCGCACACCAGTCTCACACAGTAGTATTAGAGCCTTCTTACACCACATAAGCTGGAAGCAGAGAGGGATAATCACTGTGATGTTGTTACGCCGAGCGCTCCGGGTCCCCGCTCCTCCCCGGAGCGCTCGCTTCACTCTCCCCGCTGCAGCGCTCCGGTCACATCCTCTGACCCGGGGCGCTGCGATTCCGCTGCCAGCCGGGATGCGTTTCGCGATGCGGGTAGCGCCCGCTCGCGATGCGCACCCCGGCTCCCGTACCTGACTCGCTCTCCGTCTGTCCTGTCCCGGCGCGCGCGGCCCCGCTCCCTAGGGCGCGCGCGCGCCGGGTCTCTGCGATTTAAAGGGCCACTGCGCCGCTGATTGGCGCAGTGGTTCCAATTAGTGTGTTCACCTGTGCACTTCCCTATATCACCTCACTTCCCCTGCACTCCCTTGCCGGATCTTGTTGCCATTGTGCCAGTGAAAGCGTTCCTTGTGTGTTCCTAGCCTGTGTTCCAGACCTTCTGCCGTTGCCCCTGACTACGATCCTTGCTGCCTGCCCCGACCTTCTGCTACGTCCGACCTTGCTTCTGCCTACTCCCTTGTACCGCGCCTATCTTCAGCAGCCAGAGAGGTGAGCCGTTGCTAGTGGATACGACCTGGTCACTACCGCCGCAGCAAGACCATCCCGCTTTGCGGCGGGCTCTGGTGAAAACCAGTAGTGGCTTAGAACCGGTCCACTAGCACGGTCCACGCCAATCCCTCTCTGGCACAGAGGATCCACTACCTGCCAGCCGGCATCGTGACAGTAGATCCGGCCATGGATCCCGCTGAAGTTCCTCTGCCAGTTGTCGCTGACCTCACCACGGTGGTCGCCCAGCAGTCACAACAGATAGCGCAACAAGGCCAACAGCTGTCTCAACTGACCGTTATGCTACAACAGTTACTACCACAGCTTCAGCAGTCATCTCCTCCGCCAGCTCCTGCACCTCCTCCGCAGCGAGTGGCCGCTCCTGGGTTACGCCTATCCTTGCCGGATAAATTTGATGGGGACTCTAAGTTTTGCCGTGGCTTTCTTTCCCAATGTTCCCTGCATCTGGAGATGATGTCGGACCTGTTTCCCACTGAAAGGTCTAAGGTGGCTTTCGTAGTCAGCCTTCTGTCCGGAAAAGCCCTGTCATGGGCCACACCGCTCTGGGACCGCAATGACCCCGTCACTGCCTCTGTACACTCCTTCTTCTCGGAAATCCGAAGTGTCTTTGAGGAACCTGCCCGAGCCTCTTCTGCTGAGACTGCCCTGTTGAACCTGGTCCAGGGTAATTCTTCCGTTGGCGAGTATGCCGTACAATTCCGTACTCTTGCTTCAGAATTGTCCTGGAATAATGAGGCCCTCTGCGCGACCTTCAAAAAAGGCCTATCCAGCAACATTAAAGATGTGCTGGCCGCACGAGAAATTCCTGCTAATCTACATGAACTTATTCACCTAGCCACTCGCATTGACATGCGTTTTTCCGAAAGGCGTCAGGAACTCCGCCAAGATATGGACTCTGTTCGCACGAGGCGTTTCTTCTCCTCGGCTCCTCTCTCCTCTGGTCCCCTGCAATCTGTTCCTGTGCCTTCCGCCGTGGAGGCTATGCAGGTCGACCGGTCTCGCCTGACACCTCAAGAGAGGACACGACGCCGTATGGAGAACCTCTGCCTGTACTGTGCTAGTACCGAACACTTCCTAAGGGATTGTCCTATCCGTCCTCCCCGCCTGGAAAGACGTACGCTGACTCCGCACAAAGGTGAGACAGTCCTTGATGTCTACTCTGCTTCTCCACGTCTTACAGTGCCTGTGCGGATGTCTGCCTCTGCCTTCTCCTTCCCTGCTGTGGCCTTCTTGGACTCTGGATCTGCAGGAAATTTTATTTTGGCCTCTCTCGTCAACAGGTTCAACATCCCGGTGACCAGTCTCGCCAGACCCCTCTACATCAATTGTGTAAATAATGAAAGATTGGACTGTACCATACGTTTCCGCACGGAGCCCCTTCTTATGAGCATCGGATCTCATCACGAGAGGATTGAACTTTTGGTCCTCCCCAATTGCACCTCGGAAATTCTCCTTGGACTTCCCTGGCTTCAACTTCATTCCCCAACCCTGGATTGGTCCACTGGGGAGATCAAGAGTTGGGGGTCCTCTTGTTCCAAGAACTGTCTAAAACCGGTTCCCAGTAACCCTTGCCGTAACTCTGTGGTTCCTCCAGTAACCGGTCTCCCTAAGGCCTATATGGACTTCGCGGATGTTTTCTGCAAAAAACAAGCTGAGACTCTACCTCCTCACAGGCCTTATGATTGTCCTATCGACCTCCTCCCGGGCACTACTCCACCCCGGGGCAGAATTTATCCTCTCTCTGCCCCAGAGACTCTTGCCATGTCTGAATACGTCCAGGAGAATCTAAAAAAGGGCTTTATCCGTAAATCCTCCTCTCCTGCCGGAGCCGGATTTTTCTTTGTGTCCAAAAAAGATGGCTCCCTACGTCCTTGCATTGACTACCGCGGTCTTAATAAAATCACGGTTAAGAACCGCTACCCCTTACCCCTCATCTCTGAACTCTTTGATCGCCTCCAAGGTGCCCACATCTTTACTAAATTGGACTTAAGAGGCGCCTATAACCTCATCCGCATCAGAGAGGGGGATGAGTGGAAAACGGCATTTAACACCAGAGATGGACACTTTGAGTATCTGGTCATGCCCTTTGGCCTGTGCAACGCCCCTGCCGTCTTCCAAGACTTTGTCAATGAAATTTTTCGTGATCTGTTATACTCCTGTGTTGTTGTATATCTGGACGATATCCTAATTTTTTCTGCCAATCTAGAAGAACACCGCCAGCATGTCCGTATGGTTCTTCAGAGACTTCGTGACAATCAACTCTATGCCAAAATTGAGAAATGTCTGTTTGAATGCCAATCTCTTCCTTTTCTAGGATATTTGGTCTCTGGCCAGGGACTACAGATGGATCCAGACAAACTCTCTGCCGTCTTAGATTGGCCACGCCCCTCCGGACTCCGTGCTATCCAACGCTTTTTGGGGTTCGCCAATTATTACAGGCAATTTATTCCACATTTTTCTACCATTGTGGCTCCTATCGTGGCTTTAACCAAAAAAAATGCTGATCCCAAGTCCTGGTCTCCTCAAGCAGAAGACGCCTTTAAACGACTCAAGTCTGCCTTTTCTTCGGCTCCCGTGCTCTCCAGACCTGACCCTTCCAAACCCTTCCTATTGGAGGTTGATGCCTCCTCAGTGGGAGCTGGAGCTGTTCTTCTACAAAAAAATTCTTCCGGGCATGCTGTCACTTGTGGTTTTTTCTCTAGGACCTTCTCTCCAGCGGAGAGGAACTACTCCATCGGGGATCGAGAGCTTCTAGCCATTAAATTAGCACTTGAGGAATGGAGGCATCTGCTGGAGGGATCAAGTTTTCCTGTTATTATCTACACCGACCACAAGAACCTCTCCTACCTCCAGTCTGCCCAACGGCTGAATCCTCGCCAGGCCCGGTGGTCTCTGTTCTTTGCCCGATTTAATTTTGAGATTCACTTTCGTCCTGCCGATAAGAACATTAGGGCCGATGCTCTCTCTCGTTCCTTGGATGCCTCAGAAGTTGAACTCTCTCCGCAACACATCATTCCACCTGACTGCCTGATCTCCACTTCTCCTGCCTCCATCAGGCAGACTCCTCCAGGAAAGACCTTTGTTTCTCCACGCCAATGCCTCGGAATCCTCAAATGGGGTCACTCCTCCCATCTCGCAGGTCATGCGGGCATCAAGAAATCTGTGCAACTCATCTCCCGCTTCTATTGGTGGCCGACTCTGGAGACGGATGTTGTGGACTTTGTGCGAGCCTGCACTATCTGTGCCCGGGATAAGACTCCTCGCCAGAAGCCCGCTGGTTTTCTTCATCCTCTGCCTGTCCCCGAACAGCCTTGGTCTCTGATTGGTATGGATTTTATTACTGATTTACCCCCTTCCCGTGGCAACACTGTTATTTGGGTGGTCGTTGATCGATTCTCCAAAATGGCACATTTCATCCCTCTTCCTGGTCTTCCTTCTGCGCCTCAGTTGGCTAAACAATTTTTTGTACACATTTTTCGTCTTCACGGGTTGCCTACGCAGATTGTCTCGGATAGAGGTGTCCAATTCGTGTCTAAATTCTGGAGGGCTCTCTGTAAACAACTCAAGATTAAATAAAATTTTTCTTCTGCATATCATCCCCAGTCCAATGGACAAGTAGAAAGAATTAACCAGATCTTGGGTGATTATTTGCGACATTTTGTTTCCTCCCGCCAGGATGACTGGGCAGATCTCCTTCCATGGGCCGAATTCTCGTATAACTTCAGGGTCTCTGAATCTTCCTCCAAATCCCCATTTTTCGTGGTGTACGGCCGTCACCCTCTTCCCCCCCTCCCTACCCCCTTGCCCTCTGGTCTGCCCGCTGTGGATGAAATTTCTCGTGACCTTTCCATTATATGGAGAGAGACCCAAAATTCTCTCTTACAGGCTTCTTCACGCATGAAGAGGTTCGCGGATAAGAAAAGAAGAGCTCCTCCCGTTTTTTCCCCTGGAGACAAGGTATGGCTCTCCGCTAAATATGTCCGCTTCCGTGTCCCTAGCTACAAATTGGGACCACGCTATCTTGGTCCTTTCAAAATTTTGTGTCAAATTAATCCTGTCTCTTACAAACTTCTTCTTCCTCCTTCTCTTCGTATCCCTAATGCCTTTCACGTCTCTCTTCTTAAACCACTCATCCTCAACCGTTTTTCTCCCAAATCTGTTCCTCCCACTCCTGTTTCCGGCTCCTCGGACATCTTCTCTGTCAAAGAGATCTTAGCCTCTAAAAAGGTCAGAGGGAAAACTTTTTTTTTAGTGGACTGGGAGGGTTGTGGTCCTGAAGAGAGATCCTGGGAACCTGAGGACAACATCCTAGACAAAAGTCTGCTCCTCAGGTTCTCAGGCTCTAAGAAGAGGGGGAGACCCAAGGGGGGGGGTACTGTTACGCCGAGCGCTCCGGGTCCCCGCTCCTCCCCGGAGCGCTCGCTTCACTCTCCCCGCTGCAGCGCTCCGGTCACATCCTCTGACCCGGGGCGCTGCGATTCCGCTGCCAGCCGGGATGCGATTCGCGATGCGGGTAGCGCCCGCTCGCGATGCGCACCCCGGCTCCCGTACCTGACTCGCTCTCCGTCTGTTCTGTCCCGGCGCGCGCGGCCCCGCTCCCTAGGGCGCGCGCGCGCCGGGTCTCTGCGATTTAAAGGGCCACTGCGCCGCTGATTGGCGCAGTGGTTCCAATTAGTGTGTTCACCTGTGCACTTCCCTATATCACCTCACTTCCCCTGCACTCCCTTGCCGGATCTTGTTGCCATTGTGCCAGTGAAAGCGTTCCTTGTGTGTTCCTAGCCTGTGTTCCAGACCTTCTGCCGTTGCCCCTGACTACGATCCTTGCTGCCTGCCCCGACCTTCTGCTACGTCCGACCTTGCTTCTGCCTACTCCCTTGTACCGCGCCTATCTTCAGCAGCCAGAGAGGTGAGCCGTTGCTAGTGGATACGACCTGGTCACTACCGCCGCAGCAAGACCATCCCGCTTTGCGGCGGGCTCTGGTGAAAACCAGTAGTGGCTTACAACCGGTCCACTAGCACGGTCCACGCCAATCCCTCTCTGGCACAGAGGATCCACTACCTGCCAGCCGGCATCGTGACAGTAATTCTTCCGTTGGCGAGTATGCCGTACAATTCCGTACTCTTGCTTCAGAATTGTCCTGGAATAATGAGGCCCTCTGCGCGACCTTCAAAAAAGGCCTATCCAGCAACATTAAAGATGTTCTGGCCGCACGAGAAATTCCTGCTAATCTACATGAACTTATTCACCTAGCCACTCGCATTGACATGCGTTTTTCCGAAAGGCGTCAGGAACTCCGCCAAGATATGGACTCTGTTCGCACGAGGCGTTTCTTCTCCTCGGCTCCTCTCTCCTCTGGTCCCCTGCAATCTGTTCCTGTGCCTCCCGCCGTGGAGGCTATGCAGGTCGACCGGTCTCGCCTGACACCTCAAGAGAGGACACAACGCCGTATGGAGAACCTCTGCCTGTACTGTGCTAGTACCGAACACTTCCTGAGTGATTGTCCTATCGACCTCCTCCCGGGCACTACTCCACCCCGGGGCAGAATTTATCCTCTCTCTGCCCCAGAGACTCTTGCCATGTCTGAATACGTCCAGGAGAATCTAAAAAAGGGCTTTATCCGTAAATCCTCCTCTCCTGCCGGAGCCGGATTTTTCTTTGTGTCCAAAAAAGATGGCTCCCTACGTCCTTGCATTGACTACCGCGGTCTTAATAAAATCACGGTTAAGAACCGCTACCCCTTACCCCTCATCTCTGAACTCTTTGATCGCCTCCAAGGTGCCCACATCTTTACTAAATTGGACTTAAGAGGCGCCTATAACCTCATCCGCATCAGAGAGGGGGATGAGTGGAAAACGGCATTTAACACCAGAGATGGACACTTTGAGTATCTGGTCATGCCCTTTGGCCTGTGCAACGCCCCTGCCGTCTTCCAAGACTTTGTCAATGAAATTTTTCGTGATCTGTTATACTCCTGTGTTGTTGTATATCTGGACGATATCCTAATTTTTTCTGCCAATCTAGAAGAACACCGCCAGCATGTCCGTATGGTTCTTCAGAGACTTCGTGACAATCAGCTCTATGCCAAAATTGAGAAATGTCTGTTTGAATGCCAATCTCTTCCTTTTCTTGGATATTTGGTCTCTGGCCAGGGACTACAGATGGATCCAGACAAACTCTCTGCCGTCTTAGATTGGCCACGCCCCTCCGGACTCCGTGCTATCCAACGCTTTTTGGGGTTCGTCAATTATTACAGGCAATTTATTCCACATTTTTCTACCATTGTGGCTCCTATCGTGGCTTTAACCAAAAAAAATGCTGATCCCAAGTCCTGGCCTCCTCAAGCAGAAGACGCCTTTAAACGACTCAAGTCTGCCTTTTCTTCGGCTCCCGTCCTCTCCAGACCTGACCCTTCCAAACCCTTCCTATTGGAGGTTGATGCCTCCTCAGTGGGAGCTGGAGCTGTTCTTCTACAAAAAAATTCTTCCGGGCATGCTGTCACTTGTGGTTTTTTCTCTAGGACCTTCTCTCCAGCGGAAAGGAACTACTCCATCGGGGATCGAGAGCTTCTAGCCATTAAATTAGCACTTGAGGAATGGAGGCATCTGCTGGAGGGATCAAGTTTTCCTGTTATTATCTACACCGACCACAAGAACCTCTCCTACCTCCAGTCTGCCCAACGGCTGAATCCTCGCCAGGCCCGGTGGTCTCTGTTCTTTGCCCGATTTAATTTTGAGATTCACTTTCGTCCTGCCGATAAGAACATTAGGGCCGATGCTCTCTCTCGTTCCTCGGATGCCTCAGAAGTTGAACTCTCTCCGCAACACATCATTCCACCTGACTGCCTGATCTCCACTTCTCCTGCCTCCATCAGGCAGACTCCTCCAGGAAAGACCTTTGTTTCTCCACGCCAACGCCTCGGAATCCTCAAATGGGGTCACTCCTCTCATCTCGCAGGTCATGCGGGCATCAAGAAATCTGTGCAACTCATCTCCCGCTTCTATTGGTGGCCGACTCTGGAGACGGATGTTGTGGACTTTGTGCGAGCCTGCACTATCTGTGCCCGGGATAAGACTCCTCGCCAGAAGCCCGCTGGTTTTCTTCATCCTCTGCCTGTCCCCGAACAGCCTTGGTCTCTGATTGGTATGGATTTTATTACTGATTTACCCCCTTCCCGTGGCAACACTGTTATTTGGGTGGTCGTTGATCGATTCTCCAAAATGGCACATTTCATCCCTCTTCCTGGTCTTCCTTCTGCGCCTCAGTTGGCTAAACAATTTTTTGTACACATTTTTCGTCTTCACGGGTTGCCTACGCAGATTGTCTCGGATAGAGGCGTCCAATTCGTGTCTAAATTCTGGAGGGCTCTCTGTAAACAACTCAAGATTAAATTAAATTTTTCTTCTGCATATCATCCCCAGTCCAATGGACAAGTAGAAAGAATTAACCAGATCTTGGGTGATTATTTGCGACATTTTGTTTCCTCCCGCCAGGATGACTGGGCAGATCTCCTCCCATGGGCCGAATTCTCGTATAACTTCAGGGTCTCTGAATCTTCCTCCAAATCCCCATTTTTCGTGGTGTACGGCCGTCACCCTCTTCCCCTCCTCCCTACTCCCTTGCCCTCTGGTCTGCCCGCTGTGGATGAAATTTCTCGTGACCTTTCCATCATATGGAGAGAGACCCAAAATTCTCTCTTACAGGCTTCATCACGCATGAAGAAGTTCGCGGATAAGAAAAGAAGAGCTCCTCCCGTTTTTTCCCCTGGAGACAAGGTATGGCTCTCCGCTAAATATGTCCGCTTCCGTGTCCCTAGCTACAAGTTGGGACCACGCTATCTTGGTCCTTTCAAAATTTTGTGTCAAATTAATCCTGTCTCTTATAAACTTCTTCTTCCTCCTTCTCTTCGTATCCCTAATGCCTTTCACGTCTCTCTTCTCAAACCACTCATCCTCAACCGTTTTTCTCCCAAATCTGTTCCTCCCACTCCTGTTTCCGGCTCCTCGGACATCTTCTCTGTCAAAGAAATCTTAGCTTCCAAAAAGGTCAGAGGGAAAACTTTTTTTTTAGTGGACTGGGAGGGTTGTGGTCCTGAAGAGAGATCCTGGGAACCTGAGGACAACATCCTAGACAAAAGTCTGCTCCTCAGGTTCTCAGGCTCTAAGAAGAGGGGGAGACCCAAGGGGGGGGGTACTGTTACGCCGAGCGCTCCGGGTCCCCGCTCCTCCCCGGAGCGCTCGCTTCACTCTCCCCGCTGCAGCGCTCCGGTCACATCCTCTGACCCGGGGCGCTGCGATTCCGCTGCCAGCCGGGATGCGATTCGCGATGCGGGTAGCGCCCGCTCGCGATGCGCACCCCGGCTCCCGTACCTGACTCGCTCTCCGTCTGTCCTGTCCCGGCGCGCGCGGCCCCGCTCCCTAGGGCACGCGCGCCGGGTCTCTGCGATTTAAAGGGCCACTGCGCCGCTGATTGGCGCAGTGGTTCCAATTAGTGTGTTCACCTGTGCACTTCCCTATATCACCTCACTTCCCCTGCACTCCCTTGCCGGATCTTGTTGCCATTGTGCCAGTGAAAGCGTTCCTTGTGTGTTCCTAGCCTGTGTTCCAGACCTTCTGCCGTTGCCCCTGACTACGATCCTTGCTGCCTGCCCCGACCTTCTGCTACGTCCGACCTTGCTTCTGCCTACTCCCTTGTACCGCGCCTATCTTCAGCAGCCAGAGAGGTGAGCCGTTGCTAGTGGATACGACCTGGTCACTACCGCCGCAGCAAGACCATCCCGCTTTGCGGCGGGCTCTGGTGAAAACCAGTAGTGGCTTAGAACCGGTCCACTAGCACGGTCCACGCCAATCCCTCTCTGGCACAGAGGATCCACTACCTGCCAGCCGGCATCGTGACAGATGTGTACTGTGAAAAAAAAAAAAATAATAATAATATTCGTAATTACGAATATATAGCGCTATATTCGCGAATATTCGCGAATATGCGATATTCGCAAATAAAATTCGAATTGCGAATATTCCCGAGCAACACTAGATCTCATTAGAGAGTCATTTAGCTCAAAATGTTGCCCTTTTAAATCCCATGCTGTTTGATGCAGTCTGTCCAGATGTTGGTGGAAAAATCCCTTTGGGAGCAGGAGATTTTCCTGAAGAGGAAGTTTCCAATAGTTTCCCCTTGATAGATGATATACAAGCAGAAAACAAACCCTGTGGGGCTAGAAGGGGGCTGTCACGATTCGGCTGGCTGGAGGTGGATCCTCTGTGCCAGAGAGGGATTGGAGTGGACCGTGTCGGTGGACCGGTTCTAAGTTGCTACTGGTATTCACCAGAGCCCGCCGCAAAGCGGGATGGTCTTGCAGCGGCGGTAGCAACCAGGTGGTATCCACCGGCAATGGCTCAACCTCTCTGACTGCTGAAGATAGGCGCGGTACAAGGGAGTAGACAGAAGCAAGGTCGGACGTAGCAGAAGGTCAGGGCAGGCAGCAAGGATCGTAGTCAGGGGCAAAGGCAGGAGGTCTGGAACACAGGCTAGGAACACACAAGGGAACGCTTTCACTGGCACAATGGCAACAAGATCCGGTGAGGGAGTGCAGGGGAAGTGAGGTATAAGTAGGGAAGTGCACAGGTGAAGGTACTGATTAAAACCTCATGCGCCAATCAGTGGCGCACTGGGCCTTTAAATCGCAAAGACCCGGCGCGCGCGCGCCCTAAGGAGCGGGGCCGCGCGCGCCGGGACAGCACAGACGGGGAACGGGTCTGGTAAGCGAGTCGGGATGCGCATCGCGAGCGGGCGCGTCCCGCATCGTGAATCGCATCCCGGCTGGGAACATTATCGCAGCGCACCCGGTCGGCAGGTCTGACTGGGGCGCTGCGAATAGGAGAACGCTGTGAGCGCTCCGGGGAGGAGCAGGGACCCGGAGCGCTCGGCGTAACAGGGGCTCTTAGTATGACTGACGGCATCTCTTGAACAATCTTCTTCAGAATGGGACTTGTCAATGGAATTGGAGGGCACGGATATATGAAAATACCTTTCCAGATGAGGGTAAGGGCATCAATGTGATTCGGATAATTGTTGCGGTACAGCGAGCAGAATTTCTGCAACTTTCTGTTGTCTGCCATGGGCATCATGTCCCATTCTGAACATCCCCATCTGCTGATTATCTGGGTAAAAACCTTAGGATTCAACTCCCACTTGTTGGGGATTTGGGGCTGTCGCTTGTAGGTTCAAGCTGCCTTTTAAATGTACAGCTGACAGGGAGGTTAGATGATGTCTGCAAAGGACATTAGCATTTTGCATTCTTTCTGTAAGGATGGTGATCTTGTTCCTTTCTGTTTTTGGAGATAGTAAATGGACACGGAGTTGTCTGAACGAATCAACAGTGACCTGTTGTTGAGAAGAGGCGTAAAATGAATTAGTGCAAGTCTGATGGCCCTCAATTCCCTGAGGTTTGAAGATAATTGACGCTCTCTCTGTGACCACAGCTTCTCAACCCACTGGGTATTTAAATGGGCCCCCAACCTTGCTTGGTGGCATCTGTAGTTATTAGTGATAGTCTCTGTCTTGAAACTGTTCCCCCTTGATAGATTGACCTCGTTCAGCCATTAGTAAAGCGCAAGACGAGTTTTGCTTGTTAAGTGTAGCAGAGCTGATATGGAACCCACCCTTCGATCCCATCTAGAGAGAATTTCTAACTGAAGTTATTTTTATATGGGCTTTTGCCCGGGGTTAAGAGGCCCAGAACTCGTTTTTCTTCCATCCTTAACTTCATCTGTTTCTCTAGAGGAAGAAAAACTCTTTGTATGACAAAGTCTATTATGAATACCAGAAACAGCTTCTTTCTTGTTAGGGTAAGATCTGACTTTGAGTGATTCACAATGAACCCCACTGAACAGAGCTGTAAAGTAGTCTGAATCTGTTGTGGAAGAAGACAATAGTAACCAATCGTCCAAGTACAGGACAACTTGTATCCCTTGCAGTCTTAGAGACACCACCAAGGTAATTGCTACCCTGGTGAAGATTCTGGGTGCTGTGGAAAAACCAAAGGGCACTGCCCTGAACTGAAAATGTTGTACTTCTCTTTGACAGACTATAGCAATTCTCAAAACGCTTTTTGAGATGATGAATGAGAACATGCAAATAAGTGTCCATGAGATTGATGGAAACCATCCAATCATCCTTTTGAACGATCCTTGTGACTGACTTCATGTTCCCCATGCAAAACTTTTCTTTCTTTAAACAGATATAGGTACCTCAAGTTTATAATGACCCTCCATCTTTCCCTGGGCTTTGGTACTGGGAAAATTTGAGAATAGAGTCCTTGGCCCCACTGATGAGCTGAAACTGTTTCTAAGGCGTTCTTCAGAAATTCATCTAGAAGAGAATGCACCACTGAACTCGCTTTGTTTAGTAAAAACTTCTTGGCTGCAACAGAAATAAAATTTTGTTTGTAACCCTCTAAAATGCCTAGGGCCCATCTGTCTGAGGACTGGAAAGAAGTTTAGCAGTCTTGCGCCTACAGACTCTACGCACCTATGGTCAGAACTCTGTTTTTGTCACTAGGCTTTCTTTTGTTGCCTTCTTGATACTTTCTCTATGATACTTTTTTTTAAATGGCATAACTGCTGCAGACAGCTGACACACAAACTGACTTTGCGTCGACTTAAACAACCCTTCAGATGGAAAGTACAGACATCACACTGGTCACCCTTCTGGTCATCAGGAAGAAGTTGATCACAAGATATACATTGTCTGTGTTTGGATTTAGATTTCCTTTTCCGAGATGCGAGAGGCAGGCAGCAAGGATCGTAGTCAGGGGCAAAGGCAGGAGGTCTGGAACACAGGCTAGGAACACACAAGGGAACGCTTTCACTGGCACAATGGCAACAAGATCCGGCGAGGGAGTGCAGGGGAAGTGAGGTATAAGTAGGGAAGTGCACAGGTGAAGGTACTGATTAAAACCTCATGCGCCAATCAGTGGCGCACTGGGCCTTTAAATCGCAAAGACCCGGCGCGCGCGCGCCCTAAGGAGCGGGGCCGCGCGCGCCGGGACAGCACAGACGGGGAACGGGTCTGGTAAGCGAGTCGGGATGCGCATCGCGAGCGGGCGCGTCCCGCATCGCGAATCGCATCCCGGCTGGGAACATTATCGCAGCGCACCCGGTCGGCAGGTCTGACCGGGGCGCTGCGAATAGGAGAACGCTGTGAGCGCTCCGGGGAGGAGCAGGGACCCGGAGCGCTCGGCGTAACAGGGGCTCTTAGTATGACTGACGGCATCTCTTGAACAATCTTCTTCAGAATGGGACTTGTCAATGGAATTGGAGGGCACGGATATATGAAAATACCTTTCCAGATGAGGTTAAGGGCATCAATGTGATTCGGATAATTGTTGCGGTACAGCGAGCAGAATTTCTGCAACTTTCTGTTGTCTGCCATGGGCATCATGTCCCATTCTGAACATCCCCATCTGCTGATTATCTGGGTAAAAACCTTAGGATTCAACTCCCACTTGTTGGGGATTTGGGGCTGTCGCTTGTAGGTTCAAGCTGCCTTTTAAATGTACAGCTGACAGGGAGGTTAGATGATGTCTGCAAAGGACATTAGCATTTTGCATTCTTTCTGTAAGGATGGTGATCTTGTTCCTTTCTGTTTTTGGAGATAGTAAATGGACACGGAGTTGTCTGAACGAATCAACAGTGACCTGTTGTTGAGAAGAGGCGTAAAATGAATTAGTGCAAGTCTGATGGCCCTCAATTCCCTGAGGTTTGAAGATAATTGACGCTCTCTCTGTGACCACAGCTTCTCAACCCACTGGGTATTTAAATGGGCCCCCAACCTTGCTTGGTGGCATCTGTAGTTATTAGTGATAGTCTCTGTCTTGAAACTGTTCCCCCTTGATAGATTGACCTCGTTCAGCCATTAGTAAAGCGCAAGACGAGTTTTGCTTGTTAAGTGTAGCAGAGCTGATATGGAACCCACCCTTCGATCCCATCTAGAGAGAATTTCTAACTGAAGTTATTTTTATATGGGCTTTTGCCCGGGGTTAAGAGGCCCAGAACTCGTTTTTCTTCCATCCTTAACTTCATCTGTTTCTCTAGAGGAAGAAAAACTCTTTGTATGACAAAGTCTATTATGAATACCAGAAACAGCTTCTTTCTTGTTAGGGTAAGATCTGACTTTGAGTGATTCACAATGAACCCCACTGAACAGAGCTGTAAAGTAGTCTGAATCTGTTGTGGAAGAAGACAATAGTAACCAATCGTCCAAGTACAGGACTACTTGTATCCCTTGCAGTCTTAGAGACGCCACCAAGGTAATTGCTACCCTGGTGAAGATTCTGGGTGCTGTGGAAAAACCAAAGGGCACTGCCCTGAACTGAAAATGTTGTACTTCTCTTTGACAGACTACAGCAATTCTCAAAACGCTTTTTGAGATGATGAATGAGAACATGCAAATAAGTGTCCATGAGATTGATGGAAACCATCCAATCATCCTTTTGAACAATCCTTGTGACTGACTTCATGTTCCCCATGCAAAACTTTTCTTTCTTTAAACAGATATAGGTACCTCAAGTTTATAATGACCCTCCATCTTTCCCTGGGCTTTGGTACTGGGAAAATTTGAGAATAGAGTCCTTGGCCCCACTGATGAGCTGAAACTGTTTCTAAGGCGTTCTTCAGAAATTCATCTAGAAGAGAATGCACCACTGAACTCGCTTTGTTTAGTAAAAACTTCTTGGCTGCAACAGAAATAAAATTTTGTTTGTAACCCTCTAAAATGCCTAGGGCCCATCTGTCTGAGGACTGGAAAGAAGTTTAGCAGTCTTGCGCCTACAGACTCTACGCACCTATGGTCAGAACTCTGTTTTTGTCACTAGGCTTTCTTTTGTTGCCTTCTTGATACTTTCTCTATGATACTTTTTTTTAAATGGCATAACTACTACAGACAGCTGACACACAAACTGACTTTGCGTCGACTTAAACAACCCTTCAGATGGAAAGTACAGACATCACACTGGTCACCCTTCTGGTCATCAGGAAGAAGTTGATCACAAGATATACATTGTCTGTGTTTGGATTTAGATTTCCTTTTCCGAGATGTGGAATGGCTCCATCTTAAAGCAACAAAGAAAAAAGTAGAAGGGTACTGATATATCACAACACAATTCAAACAATAAGTAACATGCTGCCCCATATATGTAAGCATCAAGGGAAATGGAGGATCTACAGCCCAAACTAGAGACAGCATAACAGTTAAATACCTTAATGGCAAAGGAGTCCAGATGCCCGCACAGCAGAGACGCTGAACGTCATCCTCCCGCGTGCGAATGGCCCTGCCAGACTGGAGCACAACTTCCACTACAACCAAGATGGCCCCCCAACTAAAAGTACACTAAACAATGTTGGACACCAAGAAAGTACAGTAAATACATTCAGTAAGAAGATCTTTACTTACCAATGCGTATCTCTGTAAGGATTCTCTGCCATAGAAACCCTCTGTATGCTGTAGCTTGCCCACTGGAGGAACCATCACCTCGGGCAAACACCTCCTCCTGCAATACCAAGGTCACTTATATTGGCTAATAAGGGACACTGCTGAAGCCAATTAGGGCATCCTGAATAGACCCAGGTAACCCACATGGATCCTCAGGACAGCAGGAACTAGGCAAGTACATTAGAATTAACTCCCAGCAACAGCTGGAGGCACTGGTAGTAATATCTTTAATTTTGAATTCCTAAAAATAATAAAAAGAAAAACATTTTTAATGGTGGGCACTTGGTGTGAAACAACAAATAAGGACGAAAAGAGGACAGAGAAAAACATGATTGTATGCATGATTGGCTGGTACTTAGAGGTCGAGTTTGTATCGTATTGGCTAACTATGTTCAAGTATTTTTCTAGGTGTGTGGTCCTAGGAGGAATCAATGAAGGAAGTATTTATACCTTTCCTCAGCATAGTATTAGTTATACTAATAACATCCAAAATCCATGAAGCATGCATCACTAAATTCTATACACAAACCTAATACCAAGGAAGGGGAAAGAAAAGGGGAAAAATATGTAAATCCCCATTACATATATCTTTCAAGTAGAAATTTGATCCATGGCAACTCGTAAGTGTATTACCATTTTATTGCTTTTCGCTGGTAAACAGGAGACACAATTCCAACACTTCACATCATGTGTGCTTTATAAAGGAATATCGGGAGTGGGTGGAAACCACACCTAAAACTCCCGTTACAACTATCAATGACGCAAACCAGATTGACCGAGGTCTGTGTGACGTCATTGTGGAACCACTGTCTATGTTTCACAGAGTTGCACAAGGAGACATTTTTGAAAACACCCCTTGATGACCGCACACCATAAAATTCTGCAGGTAGATCACCTGTGCCAGGAGTTTTTTTGGCTGCAGGTTTCATCTCTCTATGTATCTCCTCATCACACACATCCTGAGCCAAGAGCGCTTTAACTTCCTCCCTGACCTTATTGTCAATTGCATCCAGCACATATTCTTGCATACTACTATCACAGATCTTCTCATCATACAAGCTCTCCAGAAAGTCAGCAATGACACCCATCATTCTCTCCTCCTTAGTTTCCAAGCCATTTACATCTAAAACTTAATTAAAGGACATGTCCGGTGTTCACTTTTCTTATTGTATCCGTTCCGGGCTGCAAAAAGAAAGAAAATAAGCTTTCTCTTGCCTGCCTACGCTCCCCCGGTGCTCCGGTACAGACGTTCGGTCCCCGGGCTGTATTCTTCATACTTCCTGTTAGCCCGGCACGTCACACGGAGCTTCAGCCTATCACTGGCCGAGGCGGGACATCGCTGCGGCCGGTGATAGGTTAAAGCTCCGTGTGACGTGCCGGGCTAACAGGAAGTAAGAAGAATACAGTCCGAGGACCAAACACCTGTACCGGAGCACCGGGGGAGCCTAGGCAGGTAAGAGAAAATTTGTTTTCTTTTATTTCTCAGCCCGGAAAGGATAAAATAAGAAAAGTGAGCACCGGACATCTCCTTTAAAGTCTTCCATACCTGTACACACCTTTCTAAAGAAAAATCTATTACAGTTTTCATTCCTTTTCATATGTTTCACTTTTACTCTTTAGATGATCTCTTTTCCTTTCTCATTCATACATTTGTTCAGTTCCTTATGCACTTCTTCAATATCAGACTTACCATTGGGACCCAATTCTCCCATTTAATATAGGTACCCCAAATGTCTAGGAAAGCTAATTTGTGACTCCATTGTCACAAGAAATAAGAACATTTCATTTTAACCCAGATCTACCAGGTGCCGATATCTCTGAAACTTTTTCAGGCACTAGGAGGAGTAAGCTTATTCTAAAGGAAATTTTAACTCTTTCTTCACATAAAATGCTCACATTCAGTTTCCAGATTCCTTTCCCTGTAATATTATCAATGATTAGAGATAATTTGTCAAATTTTTTGGGAATGATTACTGAAAGTGGTAATAAAATTCTGAGTTTGCGGTAGTGGTTAGAGTTGTTACAGCAGCACTACCGCAAAGACGTTCCGATTGGCTAAGTGATTTGACTTTGTTATATGTATTACTGAGTAACTGCTGAGGATATTGTTTCTGTTTAAAACATTCCAGTAATATTTAAGATTGTTCTTTGAAGGCTGCTGAATCAGTACAATTACGGTGTATCCATTTGTACTGGCTGTAAGGTACCGTATTTTTCGCCATATAAGACGCACTTTTTCTTCCCCAAAACTGGAAGGGAAAAGTTGGTGCGTCTTATACGACAAATACACATTAAAACCTGTCCTATTGCGGTGAAAGTGACACTAACCCGGCTGCTCAGTCGGGCTGTTCGGGACCGCCTCGGTGATATCGCGGCTCCCGAACAGCTTACAGGACACCGGGAGGGACCTTACCTGCCTCCTCGGTGTCTGCTCCGTGCCAGAATCCCCTGCATGGCCGGCGCTCTCCTTCATCATCATCACGTCGTCGTGCATGCCGGCACATGATCCAATAGGAGCGGCGTGCGTAACGACGTGATGGCGGCGACGGAGAGCGAGGATACCCGGCAGCAGAGACGTTCCGGAGTGACGGGGACACCCCGGGGACGCGGCGACAGCGATGGAGGGTGACATCCAGGGTAGCAGTGACGGGTCCGGAGCGACGGGGACACGTGAATATTACCTCCTATACCAGTGGTCTTCAACCTGCGGACCTCCAGATGTTGCAAAACTACAACTCCTGGCATGCCCGGACAGCCAACAGCTGTCCGGGCTTGCTGGGAGTTGTAGTTTTGCAACATCTGGAGGTCCGCAGGTTTAAGGTTCAGAATCTTTTTTTTCTAGATTTTCACCCTTTAAAATTGGGTGCGTCTTATATGCCGGAGCGTCTTATATGACGAAAAATACGGTATATTTTGGAGCCATTTTTTGTAATAGGCGCTGTGAAAATCTAAATACTATTTGCATTGACCATTTTGAAGAATGTTAAAGTTATAAACATGCTGTCATCATGGGTAATGGTAATGTCCAAATAGTTTACTTTTAGTGTGAAGGTCGAACCTTAGGTAATAGTATTAAGGTGTTGTAGAAGGTGGTAGATGGTATCAATAGGGCCGTCCCATATAAAGAACAAATCATCAATGTATCTTCCATAAGTGATAATATGGGGCATCAGTTTGGTGTTGGACCAGATGTATTGATGCTTGAAAAACCCCCATAAAAATATTAGCGTAAGACGGTGCAAATTTCCCACCCATGGCAGTGCCTAACTTTTTATGGCATATCATCCTATCATAATTCCAAACTCTTGATAAGGAAGTCCTTATGATGGTCATTAATTAAAGGGTCTTTGGACAGACAATCATGGACTCACTGAAGTCCCAGTGTATGATCAATATTTGAGTATAAGGCAGAGACATCGCACGTAATGAGGCTATTTCCCGGTTGCCAAAGGAGCAATTTCAAAAGCTCAATTAGTTAGGATGAATCACATCAAAAACTGGGCAGTTGAGTAGCATATTAGATAAATATCTAGGTAATGTGCCTAATTGCTGAGGGTCAAATTAGTGCAGGAAATGATGGGACAGCCAGGCAGGTTCTGAACAGATTTGGGAATTTTGGAGAGAAAAGAAAAGTAGGGTTTATTGCCAGGAGTGGAGTTGATGTATTTCAATTTGTCTTTAGTAAGTAAACCCTTATCTGCTGCTGCTGCTGCAGTAGTAAAAAAAAGATAAGGAGGGAGATTTATCAAGGGATTTAAGCAGCTTTTTTTGCTTACAAAAGTCGCACAAAAAGTTGCGCGTGTGCCTAAGGAATTTTTTGTGCGACTTTTGTGGGTAAGCAAAAAATACCAATCTGCCCTACCTAAGCAATTTTCAGTTTTTACTTTGCAGTCGTCCAGGATTTACCATTGCGAAAGTCTCACGTAAGCAAATAAAAGTCACAAACCCCCTTCAGCATAAGACCTGGCTTACAAACTTGACCATGACAGCATTTTCAAAAAGTCGCACGTGAGACTTTTTTGTGCGACTTTTTTTTACTTTCATTTTCCCAGGCTAGGTGGGATGAGCGGGTAGGAGAGGTACAGGAGGGTGACAAGCTTGTCACCCGCCCGCACATCTCCCCCAGCCCTGCTGCATGACTACAACTCCCATTATGCCCTTAGTGTAAGGGCATGCTGGGAGTTGTAGTCATGCGGTAAGGGTGGGAAATATGCGGGTGGGTTACAATAAATGTACAAACCTATTTTCCTTGTTTTTTTTCCCTTCTCATTTCAGATCCATGTATCCTGTGGACTATGACCAGTGTTTTTTGTTTAATGTTAATAAAATGGTTAACGAGGGCTTGTGAGGGAGTGTTTTTTGGAATAAAAGTTTTTTAAACATGTTGTTTTTTTTATTTGTCCGGTATATGTCCGGCATTAGCCGCGGTATTGCTGATAGCAACCAGGACCTGCCGGGTATGAAGCACGCTCAGCTCCTGAGCGTGCTTCACATAACGGGAGCTGGCCAAGGATGTAAACATATGTCCATCGTTGTTAAGGAGTTAAAAGGTTTTAAATGCTGAGTTTATACTAATATTAACCCCTTAATGACCAAGCCCATTTTAACCTTAAGGACCAGGCCAATTTTATTTTTGCGTTTTCGTTTTTTCCTCCTCGCCTTCAAAAATCCATAACTCTTTTATATTTCCATCTACAGACCCATATAAGGGCTTGTTTTTTGCGTGACCAATTGCACTTTGTAATGAAACCTCTCATTTTACCATAAAATATATGGCAAACTACAAAAAAATATTTTTTTAGGGAGGAAATTTAAATAAAAACAACAATTTTGCACATTTTGGAGGGTTTTGTTTTCACACTGTACACTTTACAGTAAAAATGACGTGTGTTCTTTATTCTGTGGGTCAATACGATTAAAATGATACCCATGGCTAGATACTTTTATATTTTTGTACCGCTTAAAAAAACATCTAAAACTTTTTGTACAAAATCAGTAAGCTAAGATCGCCCTATTTTGAACACCTATAACTTTTTCATTTTTCCATGTATAGGGCGGTATGAGGGCTCATTTTTTGCGCCATCATCTGTACTTTTTATCGATACTACATTTATGAAATTTTTTTAAAATAAAATGTGACAAAAAGCTGCATTTGTGGACTTTTTTTTTTTTTTTTTTACATTTTATTTTTCACCGTACGGGTTCATTAACATTATATTTGGATAGTTCGGACATTTACGCACGCGGCAATACCAAATATGTTTATATAACAAAAAAAAATTACGCTTTTTGAGTTTTTTTTTTAACTTTTTATTTTTACATTTTTCTACTTTTTTTTTTTACACTTTTTACGTCCCCATAGGGGACTATCTATAGCAATCATTTGCTTGCTAATACTGTTCAGTGCTATGCATAGGACATAGCACTGATCAGTATTATCGGTGATCTACTGCTCTGGTCTGCTCGATCTAAGACCTGAGCAGAAGACCCCGGGAGATGGCCGGAGCCAGGTGAGGGGACCTCCGTCCGCCATGCTGGATGATCGGATCGCCGCGGCAGCGCTGTGGGCGATCATACATTCAAAGTACCACACTGCCGCAGATGCCGTGATCTGTATTGATCACAGGATCTGAGGGGTTAATGGCGGACATCCGCACGATCACAGATGTTGGCCATTACCGGCGGGTCCTCGGCTGCTGCTAGCAGCCGGAACCTGCCGTGTATGACGCGAGCACCATTCCGATGCTCGCGGTGATACACATGACATAAATGAACGTCCTGGTGCGCGCAGTCCTGCCAAACCAGGACGTACATTTACATCCGTGGTTGTTAAGGGGTTAAAGATATAAACTGATCCGTCATTTTTGGGGTTAGTGATCTTCGTATTGCCTAGTTTATAATTTTTCCTTTCCTTGTTTTGCCACTTCTGGTTCCTCTTTTTTCCTTTTTTGGCTCTTAGGTAGAAACAAGTACGGAATGGTACGGAGTTGTGGACAGCTCAATGATGTTGAGTATTCTCTTCAGAGATAGCTGAAGCTTCTAATGGATGGCAAGCAAGGAAATCAGTAGTAATAGGAGCTATAGAATTGCAGAATGTTGCCATACAGGTATGCTCAGTAAATCTGCATGCTCAGTAAGTTCCCATAATGGTGTTCCAGTGTAGGAGCCATAAGTTTTTTCTGTAAAAGTTCAAAAGGGGGTTGGCACTGTAGTAAATCAATGGTGTTCGAGGATTAGAGTAGTAATGTAGAAAGATCCCAGCACTCGACAGGTTTCAGCTAAATCTTATATTTTTTATTGATGCAAAGAATACTTCAAACACAGGAAGCACGTGTTCCGGCGTTAAAGGGGTATTCCGGGCAAAAACATTTTATCCCCTATCCAAAGGATAGGGGATAAGATGTCTGATCGCGGGGGGGCGCCGCTGGGACCTCCCGCGATCTCCCAGCAGCACCCACATTCTATGCGGGAGCTGCATCACCAGTTTCGGAAACCTCCAGGTTTCCGGGACTGGGGATTTGACGTCACGCCCCGCCCCCTCCATTCATGTCTATGGGAGGGGGCATAGACATGAATGGAGGGGGCGTGGCATGAAATCACGTCCCCAGTCCCAGAAACCCGGAGGTTTACTAAACTGGAGACGCAGCTCCCGCCTAGAATGCAGGTACTGCAAGGAGATCTTGGGGGGGGGGGGGGGGTCTCAGCGGGGAACTCCCCGCGATCAGACTTCTTATCCCCTATCCTTTGTATAGGGGATAAAATGTTTTTACCCGGAATACCCCTTTAAGCTCCAAAAGCTTTGGCCAGGAGATAAATAAAAAAAAATTAAAAAAAATTCAAAGTCCAAAATTGCATATTTTTGGCAACTTTGTATACCCTAAAAAAATTTATAAAAAGCGATCAGAGTCCCATCAAAACAAAAATGGTACAGATAAAAACTACATTAGTGGGTATCCTTGTAACCGTATGGACCTACAGAATAAATAGATGTAATTTTTATCAAAAAGTGCACTGCGTAGAAACGGAAGCCGCTAAAAATGACAAAAGGGCTTTTTTTTAAAAAAAAATTGTCCCACAAATAATTTTTTATAATTTATTTGCCGTAGATTTTGTGGTGAAATGACTGATGTCATTACGAAGAAAAATTGGTAGAGCATAAAACAAGCCCTCATATAGGTCTGTTGGTAGAAAACTGAAAGCGTTATGACTTTTAGAAGATGAGGAGGAAAAAACGAAAGTGCAAAAACGGAAAACCCAGAGTCCTTAAGGGGTTAATGCAGCTGCGTTTCTTGCGGATGGTACATCAGAGGTGTGCTGGAGGAGACCAAGAATGGCCTGAAAAGACAGAAGAGAGAGGATTTAAAAAAACAACTGGTATTTCATCTTTCTCCTGAACACAGACTACAAGATCCTTGCTAAGGTGCTAGCAGACTGACTAAAGGTCCTCAGCAGACAGATCCTTCACCCACATTAAGCCTGCGCCATTTGTGGCCAGAGGGACAGACAGCCTCGCCCTCATTAAGGACCCAAGGAATTACATCAAGGACCAACGTGTGTCCACATCCCTGGTCAGTCTTGATCAAGAAATGCATTTGATTGTGTTTTGAACGTGTTCATAGGCAGGATGCTGTGTGGAGGTTCTGGCTGGGTGAAATGTTCTGGTCTTTTTTAACCTAATGTATCTTGATATCTTCAGCACGGTGTTCGTGAACGGCTGGAAAACTGACCCCTTTTTTACTCCTCTCTGGAGTCAGACAAGGCTCCCCAGTTTCACCTCATCTTTTTGTTTGTGTTATAGAACTCCTCGCAGAGTTTTTTCAGCAAAATCCAGAGGTCAGAAGGATCACCGTACCGGGACCAGACCGTCAAGTGACCAAGTGTTTGCAGTACATGTACGACATAACCAATTTCTGTGCTGAACAGCGTTCGGTGATGGCCTTCGTCCAGACAAAAAAATTTGCCCAGGTTTCAGGAACAAAAGTCAACTGCGGAAAGTCAGGGGTCATGATTTTTAAGGAGAGTGGGCTCTGGCCCCCAGCGACCCATTACTCTTCTTCATTGAACCGGACTTTATCAAGATTTTGGGATTCTGTTTTGGGAAGAATGGAGTCGCCCTAAAGTCTTGGAAAGATTGTCTGGCCAAAGGACACTTTAAGATTGGACTGTGGAGCCTTAGACAACTTACCATGGAGGAAAATACTGCTGTGCTGTGTAATAAGACCTTTCCTGTGCTCTAATACATTGGACAAGCCTGGTCCCTTTATTTCACTGTACTACGAGCGATTAGCAGGACCGTGCACTTCATTTGGGGCTCCAAATTGGGTAGAGTAAAATGGACAGTCATGTACTAGGAGCCACGCAAGGGTGGGAAGCCTGCTTACAAACTATTCTATCGTGGACACTCTGAGTGTTGAGGAAGAAGAGGATTAACATCCCTCTCCTTCCCCCTCTCCCTCATTTGCTTTGTCTCTCAATAAAGCTTCAGGCCTGAGATTTCACCTTACTACTCCTTTCTCTCCCAACCTCTATCACTGTCTGTCATGCTTTATTGTTTGAATTTGTTTCATAATGTGTGCAGGAATGTTAGTGTAGCGTGTGTTATGATGCATTATGTAGGAAACCTGTGCTGTATCTTGTACTGTCATGCTATGAATGGTTATTGTATTAAGTTATTGTGTGCTTCCTCCTAGCCTGCGCTGCGTCGCAGTACATTTTATGTGTGTTTATGATGATTAATTGCTATTTAAGTTATTTTTAATCCTTATGAGCACTACAGTTCAGCTAGCCTTGGGGAAGGTCTGAGTCTAGAACCACATACGGCTTTCACAAAGCATTGTTTAAAAAAAAGCAGGTGAGTTCCCATCAACATTTGTCTGCTTGCAACTTGAAATAACAAGAAATAGCAAGCACTCAGAATGCTGTGCCGCTACGGATGCAAAGTTGTCAAGTTCGGTAGAAACTGATGGATGGACAGCTTCAGAGGAAAGCGCACAAGTTTCCCAACTCAGTTCAGACTTCTTTTACTCCACATATATTTGGTTCTTCTTTGTTGTTTTTAGGCTGCAAAACTATTGATTACAGTAAAAAATATGAACACTCAAACAGCCCTAGAAACGAAATAAAAAAATATAAAGAGGTCAGAATAGAGAACATTTTAGAGGGTGTAGCTTGCGAGGTCAGAGTAGGACAATTTTATGGGGGGGGGGGGGGGGTGGACTTTCCAGGCATCCAGGTAAGGCGTGCTTTACCTCAGCTCTGCCTGGGATATATAATACAGTAGGATTCCAGCACTGCACATCTGGATGCAAGGCCCTTCTGCACCCCCAGACTTCTGGTCTCCTCCAGACTCTCTTGCCACCTTCCCTGTCTCTGGTGGTTACACGTATCATTATAAGTGTATTGCAACATTTTCCTGGCCACTTTGCTGCACTGGCTGCCCTTTTTTCCTGTTAGGTAGCTAATTCTACTCAGCACTGGTCTGACAACAGGCTATAGTTGGCAGAATCTCACCTAATGTGTTCTTCTCATTGCTGATCCTGGACTGCCATCTAGGGGCCATTTCTAAGATATACTTCTGTCATCTGGTAGCTCGTGCTACAGGTTATTTCTCTACATGCCGCAATTCCATGCTACCTGGCCCTGCTTCTCTGTACTAGTTATACAGTGGACTGCACTCTCTGGTTCTTTCTCCAGTGAGCTAATGAACCTCTGCTTACATTACCTTGCTTCCTGAGTTTCCTGTTTAGCTATCGACGGGAAGCACTGATGCTTTATATCCGGCGCGGAGTAAAACTAGTGGCATTTCCAAGTGGTCGGTGGACCCAGCCCGTACTGAGACTTTCTTCTGTCATATTGAAACTTCTTTTGCCCCCAAGGAGTGTTCTACCTGCTCTACAGCTCCTTAGGCAAGATGAGACTCATGTGAAGCTACATCTCTGTCACTGAGACCCCATGCCTTGCATCTAGTGCCTCCATTGGTCACTCTTCTAGGGCCTCCTCCCCAACAATAGCTTCATGATCTATGGTCACTTTGTTGTCATTTTCAGTTTTTCTGCGCCCTGGTCCTGGGTTAGGAATGTTAAACGTTTCCTCAACTTCTTAGGCTGGGTTCACACTACGTTTTAAGCAAAACGGGACCGTATACGGCTGGGGGGAGTGAAAATCGGGCGCTCCCGTACTTCGGTCAGCTCATTTTTGCCCCGTATACGGTTCTCTAACCAAACCTAAAACCATGGTAGACCACGGTTTTAGGTCCGGTGGGAAAACCGTATACGGGGCAAAACATGAGCCGACCAGAGTCAGCGTTTGACTCCGGTCGGCTCATTGAAATGCATGGATGAATGAACCCAGCCTTACATGGAATGTGGCCGGTCTAAACTCTCAGGTTAAACGGAGACAAGTTTTTGATCATAATTCCAGGATACACCAACAGTTAGTAAAAAAGCATCAGCATATAAATACTTCTCTTTCTCAAGATTCTGCAGAAGCTTGAGAAAGAGCATGAGATCGCTTGAAACAGCTGTCGCGCTGATTGCAGCTCCCCTGGCCGCACACCATCACCTCCCCACTGCACTTGTGATTATGCACCAAAGAAAATAAAGACATTTTGGATACTATAGTGGTGAGTGCTTTAGCTTTTTGTCTATCATTACCTTGTCATCATTGGGAGACATGTGATGATGTGTCTTCAGTGAATAGCACACCTGTAGGAACGGGAATGCAACTCAAGATCATAAAATATATGAAATATAAAACAAGATGCAATGCATCAGGGTGGGGTTGAGTCCAAGTCAATAAAGTGAAATATAATCATAAAAATAAATTTTTTTCGTTCCGGCCGTTGAGACCAAGAATCCCAAGCGCATCAGCGTGCGTGATCCACTCAGCTTCACGCTGTCTGAAGACCCGTTCTCTAGGTGTACCGCCTATAGTAATTCTTTCAATGCCACAAATGGTAAGTGAGTTCACATCACTATTATGACATGGCTTCATATGTTCAATAGGTCTTGCAGACACTATACCAGTCAGAAAGCATTTGTGCTCCTGGAATTGAGAGAAGAGACATCTTTTAGTGGAACCTATATAGTACCTTTCACAGAGACAGAGGATGGCGTACACCACTCATTCTGAGCAGGAGCATATACACTCCTGTATAGCTATCTCTGTTCGTCCGAACCTGATAAACGCACCTCTGCGCAATTGTGTGCAGTGTGAACACGTCCGACACCTTAAAGTTCCCTTTCAGTTCGTTCGGTGAGAGCCAATTTTCAGAAGGATCTTTAGTGCTAAAAATAGATGAGACCAACATATTTTTTTAGACTGTCACTGCCATCTGAAAGTGACCAATGTTTTTTTTCTGGCTATATTCTATAAGATGGGATCTCTTTCTGTGATATGCCAGTTCTTGTGCAAAGCTTTCTTTATGGTATCGGACAAAGGATTTTTCTTTTTCCCTTTTTTTAATGCCTTTTGAAGATCAAATCTTTGCTAGGGATTTTTCATGGTTTGTCCAAAGCAAAAAAAAAAATAAATAAATAAGGGGGTCCGCCCCTGAAACATTGTGCCATGACTGGTGAAAGCACAGATATCGCTGCTAATCGTTGCTGCTATATGTAACTTATCAAGTCCTGCGAGACTGTCCATGTGCAATATGAAATAAGGAAAATAAAGCCGGAAGAATCTTCTCGATTAATGTGAGTTTTTGCTATTTTTTACTCACGAAAAAAATACTGTTTAATGTTGGCGTGCTGTTAGCACCTCTATAGCCACACACACGTGTTTAACTCAGTTTGTCCAAAGCAGTCACTAGTAGATCGTAAGGATAGCCTCTTTGTAAAAATCTATCCTAAAGCTCTTTGGCCTGTGTCTCAAATTTTTCTTCAGTACTGTTGATTGTCCTGATCCAGAGAAATTGACTGTATGGTAATAAGTTTTTTGTATGTTGTGGATGGTAGCTGGTACAATGTAAATAGGAATTGATGGCTGTTTCTTTTACGAAAACCTGTGGTTACTAGTGTGTTACCAGAATTGTGGTTTACACATTAAGGAATTCGATTGTGTTTTTAATGAATTTGCTGATATTTTTATTATTTATAGGGGCACTCCGCTGCTCAGCGTTTGGAACAAACTGAGCTTGTGACATCATAGCCACGCCCCTCAATGGAAGTCTATGGGATGGGGCGTGACAGCCATCACTCCCCCTCCCATAGACTTGCATTGAGGGGGTGGGGCGTGATTTCATGAGGGGGCGGGGCTATGATGTCACAAGCTCCCGATGTCGGCTCCAGCGTTCGGAACAGTTTGTTTCAAACTCTGAACAGCGGAGTACCCTTTTAAGTGCTTGAGAAAAGAGTTGAATTGCTGCTTGTCTCCCTCCAACGTGATGAAAACATCGTCAACAAATCTTGTATATAGTTTCAGATGTTTAACAAACTGATTTTTTTTGTTATAGATGATCTTTTGTGCGAGTGCAGCAAGGTGTAAATTTGCAAAAGTCCATCACTGTCCTGGACCTTTGGAAGCACCATTCGTTATTAAAAACAAAACAATTGTTCCCTAACACTATCTCCAGGCCTTCAGTTACAAAATGCACATATTCTTTACTTTTTCCTGCTGTTAGTAGTAGAGACTCTCCATATCAAGTGTGGCCAAACTGTATGTCTCTTCCCATTGAAAATGATCCAGCAGTTGGAGGAAGCTGTCTGTGTCCTTCAGATGCAAGGGTATGCTACAAAGAAATGGCTTGAGAAGCCAATCTAGGTATTTTGAAAGATATTCAATAGTAACCCCTATACCTGCCACTATAGGTCTCCATGGAGGGGAGTCCAAGCTTTTGTGGACTTTAGGCAGCAAATACCACTGCGGTTTGTTTACGAAGTTTACAGCTCTTTTTTACTTAACAGATCCTGCTCTACACTCTTATGTAGTCCTGAGTTTGGATAACATTTTTGTGGTAGGATTGGATGTAAAGGGTAAATACCCATCTTTGTTTTTTAGTTGTCTGTGTGCTTCTGCAATGTAGTATTCTCTAGACATCACAACCACACTGCCCCCTTTATCGCCTTTTTTCACGATAACATAATTACGGTAGTGCTACCATTTATGGCTCTTAGTTCCTTATCTGACAGATTACTGGAGGCTGATGGATAGATAAATGATTTTACATCTTTGGTGACTTGAGAAGAGAAAATTTCAAGGCTGCTACCTGGCTAAATTTGTGATGTGAATGCTGACTGGTTACCTCCTGTGAAATCTGCAACATGTAGAACCCGCTCTTCCTGATTTTCATCAGTGTTCTCATTGCTGTCATGTATCAGGTCCAGGATACACTCTCTTTCAGTGTGAGAAAAAGTTGTTGGTGCAAAAAAAAACGATAGCGATAGCCGTCCAATAATGGCAGGTATTTCCCTTTCCTTAGTAGTTTTAGTTGCTGTAATTTTTTTTATTAGTTTCAAAGAACTTATATAAGTTTATTTTTCTAATTCCTTTGAACAGGTCTATTTGAAAAGATACTGGATAAAATTTTGTTGGTACACAGAAATGTAAGCCTTAGGATAGCAGTTGTACACAATCTTTGTCCAAAGTAACGTTTATGTAATTAATTTCTGTAGTAGGATTTAAAGGGGTTATCCAGGAAAAAACTTTTTTATAAATCAACTGGCTCCAGAAAGTTAAACAGATTTGTAAATTACTTCTATTAAAAAAATCTTCATCCATTCAGTACTAATGAGCTTCTGAAGTTGAGTTGTTCTTTTCTGTCTAAGTGCTCTCTGATGACACGTTTCTCGGGAACCGCCCAGTTTAGAAGCAAATCCCCATAGCAAACCTCTTCTACTCAACAACTCAACTTCAGAAGCTGATAATTATTGAAAGGATTAAGATTTTTTAATAGAAGTAATTTACAAATCTGTTTAACTTTCTGGAGCCAGTTGATATAAAAAAAAAGTTTTTTCTTGTTCCAGTTGACTTGTCTCTTGGGTTTTTTACCTCTGTCCCGCCGAATGCATTGACGGGACTCCTCTGTTTTTTGACCCTTCTCTTAATGTAGATTCCCTGTAGTCTTCTCTGGGACTTAAATCTTCCATTGAACTGGAATCAGTATCGGTAGTCCAATAATCCATGTTTTTATTTTTTGGCTTTCTTCTAGTGAACTGTTTTTTCTTTTTCTTGTTGCCATATGAAAATACAGCATTATATAGTGCTTGCCTTACTTCCAATGATGAGGGCATGCACACTTAAAGGAGTATTCCAGGAATTTTCTTATTTGACTATGCTACAGGGGCTGTAAAGTTAGTGTAGTTCATAATATAGTGTTTGTACCTGTGTGTGACGGTTTTCTTACAATTCTTATGTGATTTTCACCCCAATATTTATTACTGTTATCTCAGAGTTTTCCCAGGTTGCAATGCGGCCGAGACCTGACCTCACTAGTCAGCTGATGACAGGGAACCTGTCCGCTTCAATGCGTGGAGGGATAGCTTGGTGGGAGAGAGATCAATCTGCAACTAATGCAACAGCTGTAGGCCCCCTGATTGAAAATCACAGGTCTTTTGAATGGAAGAAGCTCATTTATGTTTCATAATGGTGGATAACCCATTTAATGGCCAGGGTGTGTTTTCAGCTCAGACAACAGGAACTTTGCACCTCTTTTGTCAACGCCGTTTGCTTGGGCCCTGCTAAATGCCCTACAATATAGACTCAGTTCGGTGCTTTACAGACTATTTCCTGGAGATCGTACTGTTGGGGTTATCCAGGAGGCCTGGTGCCTTATGAACTGTTATAAGGACACTTTGGGGGAGATTTATCAAAACCTGTGCAGAGGAAAATCTGACCACTTGCCCATAGCAACCAAGCAGATCCCTTCTGTGGGCCTCTGAAAAATGAAAGAAGCAATCTGATTGGTAGCTATGAACAACTGGTCAGTTTTTCCTCTGCACAAGTTTTGATAAATCTTCCCCTTTGTTCTTTGCCAGGAAACACTTGGTTATAAACTCGGAGATGTTTGTCCAGGACTAGTCTGTAGCCTCCTGAGGAACTATTTTATCAAGGACAGTCTGGATGTTAAGGAGGAAGAGGATTAACACCTCTTTCCTTCCCACCTGTGTACAGTAAAATGAAAATATTACTATGTTGGGGAGAAATTGGAAAGGAACCCACAATTTAGCAACTTTTGTTTTTTTTTGTTTTTTACACAGTGTAGTTTATGGTAAAACTGTGCAAAATTTGACAAATATTTTAATTTACTTGCCAATTTTCCCACAAAAAACTGCACCCTTTATTTTGCTGAATTTCCGCATATAAAGTAAAATATGAGCAAAAAAAATTACACTGTATGAACCCAGACCAACATTTTTAACAAAATAAGTATTTGTAAAACGCTGTTTCTAAACGGTGCTGCAGCACAGGAGGGTTATGAAGCGAGCTCAGGAGCTGAGTTGGCATCATACCCGCATGGTCCTAGCTACTATCAGCAGCCAGGACCCGTGGCTAATGCCGGACATCGCCGTTCAGGCAGATGTCCGACATTAACTCTTAAAATTGATCGCCGCGTCTAAAGTGAAAGTGATCGGGACCATTGTGGTAAAATCGCGATGTCCCGATCAGCTAGGACGCATCAGGAGGGTCCCTTACCTGCCTCCTGTGCGTTTGATCGGCGATTGATTGCTCCAAGCCTGAAATCCAGGCTTGAGAAATCAACCGCCGATAACAGTGATCAATGCAATGCATTGATCAGTGTATTGAATCAATGTACTGCATGTTATAATCCCCTATGGGGGCTATAACATTCCCATAAAAACAAAACAAAAAACTGTGCAAAGAAAAATAAACATATGTGGTATCGCCGAATGCGTAAGTGTCCGAACTATAAAAATATATTGTCAATAAAACCGCGTACGCGTAAAAAAAATTCCAAAGTCCAAAATAGCGTATTTTTGGTCACTTTTTATACCATAAAAAAATGAATAAAAATCTATCAGAAAGTCCGATCAAAACAAAAATGGTACCGAAAAAAACTTCAGATCATGGTGCAAAAAACTTAGCCCTCATACCGCCCTGTACAAGGAAAAATAAAAAAGTTATAGGGGTCAGAAGAGGACAATTTAAACATAAATTTTCCTGCATGTAGTTACGATTTTTTTTCAGAAGTACGACAAAATCAAACCTATATAAGTTGGATATCATTTTAATCATATGGACCTACAGAATAAAGATAAGGTGTTATTTTTACCAAAAAGCCCCCAAAAGTTACAAAATGGCGTTTTTTCTTCAATTTTTTCACACAATGATTTTTTTTCCCGTTTCGCCCTACATTTTTTGGTAAAATGACTGATGTCCTTACAAAGTAGAATTGGTGGCGCAAAAAATAAGCCATCATATGGATTTTTAGGTGAAAATTTTAAGGGTTATGATTTTTAAACGGTAAGGAGGAAAAAACGAAAGTGCAAAAATGGAAAAACGCTATGTCCTTAAGGGGTTAAACTTGCCTTATACTGACCCCTATAACTTTTTTATTTTTCTGTATACAAGGCTGTATGAGAGCTAATTTTTGTGCCATGATCTGTAGATTTTTTCTGTACCATTCTTGTTTTGATGGGACTTTTTGATCTCTTTTAATATAATTTTTCAGGAATGTGATGTGACCAAAAATCCCAATCCCATGTTGGTGCTGTTTCAGAAGGGTTTTTTCCATTAAAATATTCCAGAAGAGCATCTCTCAGAAAAGATGTTAAACTTACAGGCTTTTAGTTTCCAAGATCCCCTTTTGAATATTGGTATCACATTGGTACCTAAGCACCAATCTTGTGGAACACTCCCTGTCAATATAGAAGTTTTCAAATATAAGGGTACATCTAGCACAGTACTTAATTCCTGCAAAACCTTGGGATGGTTGCCCTTTGGGCACAGTGATTTGTTTGATTTAATGATACTAAAGCAGTGCCACACTTCTTGATGGGTGAAACAGGTGAAATTTACTGTAAGAATTTACAGCATCCATTTATCTGTATTTTGCATTTTTCTGCTTGGGGTCCTGTTCAGACATTGTGTTTATGTCTGAACAGTTTCTGTTTATTCTCCCTGGTCTGGAAAGAGTTAATGCTTCCAGCCTTCAGCTCTGGAAGTCTATATAAGGCCTCTTGAGGTGCTGCTCTGGGCTGGTAATTACACCTGTTACTCTAAACATGTTTGCATTATGTTCACTATGTTTGTCTGTGCACATGTATCCTGAGTTTTAACCATGGTTATCTGTCCTGTTTGATACATAGATTTTAGCTTGCCTTGTTTTAGTACCTTTCTCGGGTTTTAGTATTCTTGTATTGTTTGTTCTGCTTTGTGTTTCCTAGTCCGTATTCACAATGTGTGTTTGTAAGTCCTGTATTGACATTGTTTGACCCTGGATCTCCTAGAATAGAATCCTGTTCTGAGCCTTGTGCTAATCCATCTATCTAGGAGTGAGCTAGTCTTGTGTCTGTACCCGTGTTGGTTTGTATTTAGGATTTTTGTTCCCTCCTAGGCTTTAGTATTGATTTCCCGCCATGTTTGGAGTGTGGTGTCTAGTGTGTTTCTTGTTCAGAGTCCAGTGCGAACTGTGCTCTTGATTTTCTGACCGGTTTAGTGTTCTGACATTCAGTTAACCTGTTCATCCCCTGCATCTCCTGGTTTTGTCAGCTGTAAACTTATCCTTAAATCTAGTCTTGTTCCCATTTTCATTTCTGACATTAATCTTTATCCTGGTTCTTGAACTGTTTGTTAGTATGCTATATCCTGCCTGGTATACATCACACGGGGGCGGAGCCGTGATGTCACAATACTCCGGCCCCGTGATCGGCAGTCATCAGACCCGGAGCGAACATGCTCCCGGGGCTGATGGTAATGGGGTGCTGCGTCAAAGATCACGGGGGTCCCCAGCGGCGGGGATAGGGGATAAAATGTCTTAGTGCCGGAGTACCCCTTTAAGTTTAACTTTTTGATAGCCCCACTAGTTGACATCTTATAATAGGATAAATTAAAATATTATTATGTTGTGGTCAATATTACCAAGGTGATCCCCTTCCTCTACTTCGGATATTTTGTCTGACCTATTGAGTAGTATGGAAGCCAGGATGATAAAGATGAAAAGAGGGCAGACATTTCTGCAGAGCAATGAACCCAAACACACAGAAAACTCTCAAATGGTTTCAAAGAAAGAAAATAAAGCTGCTATAATGGCCCAGCAGATCATCTGACTTATATCCCATTGAAAATCTACGGAAAGAACTAAAGATCAGGATTTGTAGAAGAGGCCCACAGAACGTTCAAGATTTGAAGTCTGTTTGTGTGGAAGAATGGGCCAAAATCCCCCCCAAGAACAACGCGTGTGACTAGTTGCTCCTTACAGGAGGTGTCTTGAAGCTAGGGATGTCCCGATACCATTTTTTGAAGACCGAGTACGAGTACCAATACTTTAATTCTAGTACTCGCCGATACTAAGTACGAGTACTTATATTTTAAAGGGAATCTGACCCCAGGGTGACCCGGCTTCTGGCGCTGCTTACCGTATGATATGTGGGTCCTTGTTGTGTACAATGGAGGCGGCTGCTGTAGTATGAGCCAAGATTTCTCCCTTCTCCATTGGACAGAACAGGGAATTTGCATTGGCGGTGAGACTGATGACCACATGGTGAACAGCGGTAGAAACCGGGTCACCTGACCTATCTACCTATAAATTCAAGTTAGTGCAGGTGACTGCTGTAAGATTGTCTTTAATAGTAGGTAGTATCCCCTTGCAGACATTAGCAGCAGCCCCCTTGTAGACAGCAGCCCCCCTGTAGACATAAGTAGCAGCCCCCCTGTAGACCACAGCCCCCCTTTAGACAATGGGCCCCCATTTAAACAGCAGCAGCCCCGCCCCCCTTTACACAGCAGCAGGGCCCCCCCTTAAGAAAGCAGAAGGGCCCCCCCTTTAGACAGCAGCAGGGCCCCCCTTTAGACAGAAGCAGGGGCCCCCCTTTAGGCAGCAGCAGGGCCCCCCTTTAGACAGCAGGGCCCCACCTTTAGACAGCAGCAGGGCCCCCCGTTTAGACAGAAGTAGGGCCCCACCTTTAGACAGCAGCAGGGGCCCACCTTTAGACAGCAGCAGGGCCCCCCCTTTAGACAGAAGCAGGGGCCCCCCTTTAGGCAGCAGCAGGGCCCCCCTTTAGACAGCAGGGCCCCACCTTTTAACAGCAGCAGGGCCCCCCCTTTAGACAGCAGCAGGGCCCCCCCATTTAGACAGCAGTAGGGCCCCACCTTTAGACAGCAGCAGGGGCCCACCTTTAGACAGCAGCAGGGCCCCCCCAGTAGACACTAGTAGAAGCCCCCCTCCTTGCAGGCAGCTCACCTCCTCTGTCGGGTGCTGCCCCTCCACTGTCCCATTCTCCCGTCCTCCGGTCCGTATCATGTCGTCCTATGGAGGAGCATGTGACATATACGTCACGCTGCTTCCTCCATATCGTTACGCCGGGCGCAGGGGAGGAGGCGGAGTGATGTGAGTGTCACATGCTCCCTCATAGGATGACATGATGCGGCCCGGAGGACGGAAGAACAGGGAGGCAGAGCGGCAGCAGGTATCGAGCATGGTATCGGGGACATTATACGAGAGCAAATAGCTAGTATCGGCCCCGATACCAGTATCGGTATCGGGACATCCCTACTTGAAGCTGCACTTACCAACTTTTTTTTTTTTTACAAAGTATAAAATATCAGGAAGCATGTCTAATACTTTTTCCCTGTGTCATTTCACATTCTTACACACATAATTTCTGATCTTATTTTTTTTGTTTCTTTGTATGGATTACTTGGTTTGGTAATTACCAGTGAAAATTTCATATCAATAGCACCTGGAAATATACACTGCTCAAAAAAATAAAAGGAACACTAAGATAACACATCCTACATCTGAATGAAGGAACTAATTGTATGAAATACTTTCGTCTTTACATAGTTGAATGCGCTGACAACAAAATCACACAAAAACTATCAATGGAAATTAAATGTATCAACCCATGGAGGTCTGGATATGGAGTCACCCTCAAAATCAAAGTGGAAAACCCCACTACAGGCTGATCCAACTTTGATGTAAGGCTCAGTAGTGTGTGTGGCCTCCACGTGCCCGTGTGACCTCCCTACAATGCCTGGACATGCTCCGGATGAGGTGGCGGACAGTATGTGGTGCTACGTGGCGTTGGTGGATGGAGCGAGACGGATTCAGGTCTGGGGAACGGGCGGGCCAGTCCATAGCATCAATGTCTTCCTCTTGCAGGAACTGCTGACACACTCCAGCCACATGAGGTCTAGCATTGTCTTGCATTAGGAGGAACCCAGGGCCAACCGCACCAGCATATGGTCTCACAAGGGGTCTGAGGACCTCATCTAGGGCTACCTCTTGCAAGCATATGGAGGGCTATGCAGTGTGAACCTGCTTTCATCTGTGAAGAATACAGGACGCCAGTGGCGAATTTGCCAATCTTGGTGTTCTCTGTCAAATGCCAAACGTCCTGCACAGTAATGGGCTGTAAGCACAACCCCCACCTGTGGACGTTGGGCCCTCATACCACCCTCAAGGAGTCTGTTTCTGACCGTTTGAGTGGACACATACACATTTGTGTCCTGCTGGAGGTCATTTTGCAGGGCTCTGGCAGTGATCCTCCTTGCACAAAGGTGGAGGTAGCGGTCCTGCTGCTGGGTTGTCGCCCTCCTACGGCCTCCTCAACATCTTCTGATATACCTGCCTGTCTCCTGGTAGCGCCTCCATGCTCTGGACACTACGGTGACAGACACAGCAAACCTTCTTGCCCCAGCTCACATTGATGTGCCATCCTGGATGAGCTGCAGTACCTGAGCCACTTGTGTGGGTTGTAGACTCCGTCTCATGCTACCACTAGAGTGAAAGCACCGCCAGCATTCAAAAGTGACCAAAACATCATCCATGAAGCCTAGGACCTGAGAAGTGGTCTGTGGTCACCACCTGCATAACCACTCCTTTATTGGGGGTGTCTTGCTAATTGCCTATAATTTCTACCTGTTGTCTGTTCCATTTGCACAACAGCATGTGAAATTGATTGTCAATCAGTGTTGGTTCCTGAGTGGACAGTGTGATTTCACAGAAGTGTCATTGACTTGGAGTTACATTGTGTTGTGTAAGTGTTCCCTTTAGTTTTTTGAGCAGTGTATGTTTAGTGAGAAAAATGGTTCAATACTTATTTCACCCGCTGTGTGTCCTGGTGCAGAATGGGCCTAAGACAGTATTTTACGTATAAACAAACTCCTCCCATTTTTGTATTTTTTAACTTGTACGGTCATTTCTATACAGACTGTATCTTTTGTATCTGTCCTTGGCATCATAGGTTGAAAACATTTTGCTAATAAACACCTTTCTGCCACCAGTAAGTGTATGAATTAATAAGCTCTCTGTAGTATCCACTGGAGGACTATGAAATGACAGTAAGGCTGGGTTCACACTACGATTTCATTCCATGGATGCCGGACGCGATTGGGGGTGGGGGGGTTGGCGAAAACCGGGCGCTCCCGTATCCCATTTCACTGAGCTGACTGGATTCCAACGGTGACCCCGGTCGGCTCATTTTTGCTATGTATCCGTTTTTCTGACGGGACCTGAAACTCTGGTCAGAAAACCTGATATGGGGCAAAAAATGTGCCGACCGGAGTCCCCGTTTGAATCCGGTCGGCTCATTGAATTGAATTAGATACGGGCCGGTCCGGCTGGGATACGGGAGTGTCCAGTTTTCCCTCCCCCCAACCGGATCTGGCAGCCGTAGAGTGAAATCATAGTGTGAACCCACCCTACATAGTATTTACCTGTAATTTTATGAAAAGGTCAACAAACCGACCCAAAAGGCATCGGTCCAAATCTGTACACAGTTTAGGCATGCAGTATTTCAGTAAGTGTCCTTGGTCCTACCTACAGGGGTACAACATAAAGAGGGGCAATTTACCTACAGGGGCAAACAAACTTACAGGGGGAAAACCACACAAGTAGAGTCCAGCCTACAGGGGGCAAACTAACTACAGCAGGGTACTAAGTATTGGGGGGGGGGGGGCTACCTACAGGAGGGTCCTTCATACAGAGGGCAAGTGGAGGGGGTCCTACGTACATAGGGGCAGACTGCTAACCTGGGGGTCCTACATACAGGAGGAAAACTGCTAACAGGGGGGTCCACCATACAGGAGGCAAACTATCTACAGGGGGTCCTACATACAGGGGCAAACTATGTACAGGGGGTCCTACATACAGGGGCAAACTATGTACAGGGGTCCTACATACAGGGGGCAAACTACCTACAGGGGTCCTACATACAGGGGGCAAACTACCTACAGGGGTCCTACATACAGGGGGCAAACTACCTACAGGGGTCCTACATACATGGGGCAAACTACCTACAGGGGTCCTACATACATGGGGCAAACTACCTACAAGGGTCCTACATACAGGGGCAAACTACCTACAGGGGTCCTACATACAGGGGGCAAACTACCTACAGGGGTCCTACATACAGGGGGCAAACTACCTACAGGGGTCCTACATACAGGGGCAAACTATGTACAGGAGGATCCTACATACATGGGGCAAACTACCTACAGTGGTCCTACATACAGGGGGCAAACTACCTACAGGGGTCCTACATACAGGGGGCAAACTACCTACAGGGGTCCTACATACAGGGGGCAAACTACCTACAGGGGTCCTACATACATGGGGCAAACTACCTACAGGGGTCCTACATACAGGGGGCAAACTACCTACAGGGGTCCTACATACAGGGGCAAACTATGTACAGGAGGATCCTACATACATGGGGCAAACTACCTACAGTGGTCCTACATACAGGGGGCAAACTACCTACAGGGGTCCTACATACAGGGGGCAAACTACCTACAGGGGTCCTACATACAGGGGGCAAACTACCTACAGGGGTCCTACATACAGGGGGCAAACTACCTACAGGGGTCCTACATACAGGGGGCAAACTACCTACAGGGGTCCTACATACATGGGGCAAACTACCTACAGGGGTCCTACATACAGGGGGCAAACTACCTACATGGGGTCCTACATACATGGGGCAAACTACCTACAGGGGTCCTACATACAGGGGGCAAACTACCTACAGGGGTCCTACATACAGGGGGCAAACTACCTACAGGGGTCCTACATACAGGGGCAAACTATGTACAGGAGGATCCTACATACATGGGGCAAACTACCTACAGTGGTCCTACATACAGGGGGCAAACTACCTACAGGGGTCCTACATACAGGGGGCAAACTACCTACAGGGGTCCTACATACAGGGGGCAAACTACCTACAGGGGTCCTACATACAGGGGGCAAACTACCTACAGGGGTCCTACATACAGGGGGCAAACTACCTACAGGGGTCCTACATACATGGGGCAAACTACCTACAGGGGTCCTACATACAGGGGGCAAACTACCTACAGGGGTCCTACATACAGGGGGCAAACTACCTACAGGGGTCCTACATACAGGGGGCAAACTACCTACAGGGGTCCTACATACAGGGGGCAAACTACCTACAGGGGTCCTACATACAGGGGGCAAACTACCTACAGGGGTCCTACATACATGGGGCAAACTACCTACAGGGGTCCTACATACAGGGGGCAAACTACCTACAGGGGTCCTACATACAGGGGGCAAACTACCTACAGGGGTCCTACATACAGGGGGCAAACTACCTACAGGGGTCCTACATACAGGGGCAAACTATGTACAGGAGGATCCTACATACATGGGGCAAACTACCTACAGTGGTCCTACATACAGGGGGCAAACTACCTACATGGGGTCCTACATACATGGGGCAAACTACCTACAGGGGTCCTACATACAGGGGGCAAACTACCTACAGGGGTCCTACATACAGGGGCAAACTATGTACAGGAGGATCCTACATACATGGGGCAAACTACCTACAGTGGTCCTACATACAGGGGGCAAACTACCTACAGGGGTCCTACATACAGGGGGCAAACTACCTACAGGGGTCCTACATACAGGGGGCAAACTACCTACAGGGGTCCTACATACATGGGGCAAACTACCTACAGGGGTCCTACATACAGGGGGCAAACTACCTACAGGGGTCCTACATACAGGGGCAAACTATGTACAGGAGGATCCTACATACATGGGGCAAACTACCTACAGTGGTCCTACATACAGGGGGCAAACTACCTACAGGGGTCCTACATACAGGGGGCAAACTACCTACAGGGGTCCTACATACAGGGGGCAAACTACCTACAGGGGTCCTACATACAGGGGGCAAACTACCTACAGGGGTCCTACATACAGGGGGCAAACTACCTACAGGGGTCCTACATACATGGGGCAAACTACCTACAGGGGTCCTACATACAGGGGGCAAACTACCTACAGGGGTCCTACATACAGGGGGCAAACTACCTACAGGGGTCCTACATACAGGGGGCAAACTACCTACAGGGGTCCTACATACAGGGGCAAACTATGTACAGGAGGATCCTACATACATGGGGCAAACTACCTACAGTGGTCCTACATACAGGGGGCAAACTACCTACATGGGGTCCTACATACATGGGGCAAACTACCTACAGGGGTCCTACATACAGGGGGCAAACTACCTACAGGGGTCCTACATACAGGGGGCAAACTACCTACAGGGGTCCTACATACAGGGGGCAAACTACCTACAGGGGTCCTACATACAGGGGGCAAACTACCTACAGGGGGTCCTACATACAGGGGGCAAACTACCTACAGGGGTCCTACATACATGGGGCAAACTACCTACAGGGGTCCTACATACAGGGGGCAAACTACCTACAGGGGTCCTACATACAGGGGGCAAACTACCTACAGGGGTCCTACATACATGGGGCAAACTACCTACAGGGGTCCTACATAAAGGGGGCAAACTACCTACAGGGGTCCTACATACAGGGGGCAAACTACCTACAGGGGTCCTACATACAGGGGGCAAACTACCTACAGGGGTCCTACATACAGGGGGCAAACTACCTACAGGGGTCCTACATACATGGGGCAAACTACCTACAGGGGTCCTACATACAGGGGGCAAACTACCTACAGGGGTCCTACATACAGGGGGCAAACTACCTACAGGGGTCCTACATACAGGGGGCAAACTACCTACAGGGGTCCTACATACATGGGGCAAACTATGTACAGGAGGATCCTACATACATGGGGCAAACTACCTACAGTGGTCCTACATACAGGGGGCAAACTACCTACATGGGGTCCTACATACATGGGGCAAACTACCTACAGGGGTCCTACATACAGGGGGCAAACTACCTACAGGGGTCCTACATACAGGGGGCAAACTACCTACAGGGGTCCTACATACAGGGGGCAAACTACCTACAGGGGTCCTACATACAGGGGGCAAACTACCTACAGGGGGTCCTACATACAGGGGGCAAACTACCTACAGGGGTCCTACATACAGGGGGCAAACTACCTACAGGGGTCCTACATACAGGGGGGCAAACTACCTACAGGGGTCCTACATACATGGGGCAAACTACCTACAGTGGTCCTACATACAGGGGGCAAACTACCTACAGGGGTCCTACATACAGGGGGCAAACTACCTACAGGGGTCCTACGTACAGGGGGCAAACTACCTACAGGGGTCCTACATACAGGGGGCAAACTACCTACAGGGGTCCTACATACAGGGGCAAACTATGTACAGGAGGATCCTACATACATGGGGCAAACTACCTACAGTGGTCCTACATACAGGGGGCAAACTACCTACAGGGGTCCTACATACAGGGGGCAAACTACCTACAGGGGTCCTACATACAGGGGGCAAACTACCTACAGGGGTCCTACATACATGGGGCAAACTACCTACAGGGGTCCTACATACAGGGGGCAAACTACCTACAGGGGTCCTACGTACATGGGTCAAGTCCTGGGGAAAAAAAATGTGGGAACTCACTCAAGATTTCCACTCAGAGGCTGGTCCTGCAGGACTCCTGCTAATGGAAACAGTGTTCCTGCTGTGTAAAAGGTGCAGGAACTCCGTTCCCATACGTTCCTGCAGGACTTGAGCTCTGCCTACATACAATGGGAAAACTACCTACAGGGGGAAACTACATACGGAGCAGGGTCTTAGTTATTTCTCCTGGAATAGATTGGGCAGTGTCATACTGTGCACGGAGGGACATGGGAGCAGCCCGTGTATTCACACATTACCAGGAGGAATAACAGAGGAACAGTACTGAGCGAACGCTCAAGAATAATTGACATATTATGAGGAATTCTTTGATGAATTATCACTAATCCCCAGACTGTCACCTCATACGATACGTTTCACTGCGTCATGACCAGCCTGTGAGGTAATACAGAATGTCACATGACAATTAGCGCATCACGGCACACATCACGTGTCTTGCGTCATTACGTCATACGCCACCTTTTGCAGGAAGGAGGAAGTGTTCCAAGATGGCGTCGCGCACTGAGGCCGGGGCCGAGGTGCTGGGTGTGTGGTAAAGTGGCGGATTTATACCGAGTAGCGGAGGCAGCTCAGCGGGTGAGTACGGCCCGGGACTTCCCCTCAGCCCGCCGCGCCGGATCCTGTCCCCCGGATTGTTCCGCTCACAATGCCGGAAGAGGCTGCAGCTATAGGTGGTAAAAGGGAAGGCTCCAAGTACAGCACCGGCTCCCGGTATCCTACACCCGAGCCCCGCCTGTCCGCTGCCAGTCCTCCCCGTCATCTGGTGACTGGATCCCGGCTCTGTGTGACAGGGTGATAGTGGATCCCGGCTCTGTGTGACAGGGTGATAGTGGATCCCGGCTCTGTGTGACAGGGTGATAGTGGATCCCGGCTCTGTGTGACAGGGTGATAGTAGATCCCGGCTCTGTGTGACAGGGTGATAGTAGATCCCGGCTCTGTGTGACAGGGTGATAGTAGATCCCGGCTCTGTGTGACAGGGTGATAGTAGATCCCGGCTCTGTGTGACAGGGTGATAGTAGATCCCGGCTCTGTGTGACAGGGTGATAGTAGATCCCGGCTCTGTGTGACAGGGTGATAGTAGATCCCGGCTCTGTGTGACAGGGTGATAGTGGATCCCGGCTCTGTGTGACAGGGTGATAGTGGATCCCGGCTCTGTGTGACAGGGTGATAGTGGATCCCGGCTCTGTGTGACAGGGTGATAGTGGATCCCGGCTCTGTGTGACAGGGTGATAGTGGATCCCAGCTCTGAGTGACAGGGTGATAGTAGATCCCGGCTCTGTGTGACAGGGTGATAGTAGATCCCGGCTCTGTGTGACAGGGTGATAGTAGATCCCGGCTCTGTGTGACAGGGTGATAGTGGATCCCGGCTCTGTGTGACAGGGTGATAGTGGATCCCGGCTCTGTGTGACAGGGTGATAGTGGATCCCGGCTCTGTGTGACAGGGTGATAGTAGATCCCGGCTCTGTGTGACAGGGTGATAGTGGATCCCGGCTCTGTGTGACAGGGTGATAGTGGATCCCGGCTCTGAGTGACAGAGTGATAGTGGATCCCGGCTCTGAGTGACAGGGTGATAGTAGATCCCGGCTCTGTGTGACAGGGTGATAGTGGATCCCGGCTCTGTGTGACAGGGTGATAGTAGATCCCGGCTCTGTGTGACAGGGTGATAGTGGATCCCGGCTCTGTGTGACATGGCGATAGTAGATCCCGGCTCTGTAGCACATGGCAATAGTGGATCCTGGACTGTAGCACATGGCGTTAGTAGATCCCGGCTCTGTGTGACATGTTGATAGTGGATCCCCGGCTCTGTAGCACAGGGTGATAGTGGATCCCGGCTCTGTGTGACAGGGTGATAGTGGATCCCGGCTCTGTGTGACAGGGTGATAGTGGATCCCGGCTCTGTGTGACAGGGTGATAGTTGATCCCGGCTCTGTGTGACGGTGATAGTTGATCCCGGCTCTGTGTGACAGGGTGATAGTGGATCCCGGCTCTGTGTGACAGGGTGATAGTGGATCCCGGCTCTGTGTGACAGGGTGATAGTGGATCCCAGCTCTGTAGCACAGGGTGATAGTGGATCCCGGCTCTGTAGCACAGGGTGATAGTGGGTCCCGGCTCTGTAGCACAGGGTGATAGTGGGTCCCGGCTCTGTAGCACAGGGTGATAGTGGGTCCCGGCTCTGTAGCACAGGGTGATAGTGGGTCCCGGCTCTGTAGCGCAGGGTGATAGTGGGTCCCGGCTCTGTAGCACAGGGTGATAGTGGATCCCGGCTCTGTAGCGCAGGGTGATAGTGGGTCCCGGCTCTGTAGCGCAGGGTGATAGTGGGTCCCGGCTCTGTAGCGCAGGGTGATAGTGGGTCCCGGCTCTGTAGCACAGGGTGATAGTGGGTCCCGGCTCTGTAGCGCAGTGTGATAGTGGATCCCGGCTCTGTAGCGCAGGGTGATAGTGGGTCCCGGCTCTGTAGCGCAGGGTGATAGTGGGTCCCGGCTCTGTAGCACAGGGTGATAGTGGATCCCGGCTCTGTAGCACAGGGTGATAGTGGGTCCCGTCTCTGTAGCACAGGGTGATAGTGGGTCCCGGCTCTGTAGCACAGGGTGATAGTGGATCCCGGCTCTGTAGCACAGGGTGATAGTGGATCCCGGCTCTGTAGCGCAGGGTGATAGTGGACTCACCGTGCTACCACTGGGCTCTAAGCTGGCAGCCGATTCCTATATGTCCATCAAAGGGGGAGCAGCCGGCTGGACATCACAAGGGACGGGAAGGGCACAGTAGACCTCAGGCCGCACTTCTGTGACACTTCAAAGAACAAACAACCCCTGGACTCTGGCTGCTGTTACATTTTAATTAGAGATGAGCGAATTTATATTAAATTCGATTCGTCACGAACTTCTCGGCTCGCCAGTTGATGACTTTTCCTGCATAAATTAGTTCAGCTTTCAGGTGCTCCGGTGGGCTGGGAAAGGTGAATACAGTCCTAGGAAAGAGTCTCCTAGGAATGTATCCACCTTTTCCAGCCCACCGGAGCACCGGAAAGCTGAACTAATTTATGCAGGATAAGTCATCAACTGCCGAGCCGAGAAGTTCGTGACGAATCAAATTTACTGTAAGTTCGCTCATCTCTACTAGTAGCCCCCGAAGTGGAGACCTATCGAGAGGCATCTGAACCAAATAGACAATGCAGATGTGCTAGACCAGTGTTTCCCAACCAGGGTGACTCCAGCTGTTGCAAAACTACAACTCCCAGCATGCCCGGACAGCCGTTGGCTGTCCGGGCATGCTGGGAGTTGTAGTTTTGAAACAGCTGGAGACACACTGGTTGGGAAACACTCTGCTAGACATACCCTGTGTTTTTAATCAGTGGGGTTCTGGCACCTAACGGTGTCTAGATCAATCATCGTTTATTTTTCTGGTTTTAAAATGCCAAATAAAAGTTACATTTTATAATAATTTTTTTGTTTTGGGGGGGGTTTCTAGTTTAGGGTACCCCTTTGGGGGGTCTTCCCTAAAGTTTTTGTTAATAATCTGTGACACTTCACCCCCCCCCCACCCCCCTTAAGTTTTTGGGGCACAGCAAAAGCATGCACCAGAGATATAAATGTATTATATGTATTATTTTTACTGACAGCTATGAAGCCTTGATTCACTTAAAGGGGTACTCTGCTGAAAACATCTTATCCCCTATCCAAAGATGTTAGATCTCGGGGGTCCTGCTGCTGCAGACTCCAGCAGTCTCTGCTACTGGACCCCTGTCATTCGGTGCACGGAGCGAACGCTGCTCGGTGCCCGATGACTGACTATGCCACGCCCCCTCCATTCATGTTTATGGGAGGAGGCGTGGTGATTATGTACTACCATTCACGCCCCCTTTAATATACATGAATGGAGGGGGCATGGCGTCACGAATGCAGAAGCTCCAAGCTTCCATGTTCCGGATGATGCCGCTGCCGGCCGTGAGATTGTGGGGGTCCCCAGCGGCGGGACCCCCTATTATCTAACATCTTATCCCCTATCCTTTGGATAGGGGATAAGATGTTTTCAGCGGAGTACCCCTTTAAAGGGGTACTCTGGTGGAAAACAATTTTTTTTCATATCAACTGGCTCCAGAAATTTAAGCAGATTTGTAAATTACTTCTATTAAAAAATCTGAATCCTTCCAGTACTTATCAGATGCTGTATGATCCAGAAGTTGTGTTGTTCTTTCAGTCAGTGTCAGGAATTGTCCAGAGTAGCAGAAAATCCCCATAGCAAACCTCTCCTGCTCCGGACAGTTCCTGGCATGGACATAGGTGTCAGCAAAGAGCCCTGTGGTCAGACTGAAAATAACTACTCTACTTCCTCTGTAGTATACAGCAGCTGATAAGTACTGGAAGGATTACGATTTTTTAATAGAAGTCATTTACAAATCTGTTTAACATTCTGGCACCAATTAATTAGAAATGAAATTGTTTTCCACCGCAGTACCCCTTTCATGCTCACATACAACTATGTTCAAATTTCCATTTAAAGGGGTACTCCGCCCCTGGCATCTTATCCCCTATCCAGATGTTAGATCGCCGCGGTCCCGCTGCTGGGGACCCCGGGGATCGCCACTGCGGCACCCCGCCATCATTACTGCACAGAGCGAGTTTGCTCTGTGCGTAATGATGGGCAATACAGGGGCGTGACGTCATGGCTCCGCCCCTCATGACATCACGGCCTGTCCCCTTAATGCAAGTCTATGGCAGGGGGCGTGACGACCGCCACACCCCCTCCCATAGACTTGTATTGACGGGGGCGGGCCGTGACATCACGAGGGGAGGAGCCGTGACATAACGAAGCTCCGGCCCCTGTATTGCCCGTCATTACGTGCAGAGCAATCTCGCTCTGCGCAGTAATGATAGCGCGGTGCTGCAGCAGCGATCCCTGGGGTCCCCAGCAGCGGGACCCCGGCGATCTGACATCTTATCCCCTATCCTTTGGATAGGGGATAAGATGTCTAGGGGCGGAGTACCCCTTTAAATGGATTTGTTTTCCGCCAGCCCCATTCAGATGTGTAGAAGGGTTGTGATCATTTCTGCCACCAATGTGCCGTGTGTGAATATATCCTTATAGTGCCGCAGTCCACAGGGATCTGTTGCGGTGTTGTCAGTGCCGTAGACCTGCCCCACCACTGACCCCTATGTGATGTATCTGTTTGATATAAGAAATAAATGTAGAGACAAGCAGACTTGTTACAGCCCGGAGGTGTCTGGCGCTTTCTTTATTGGGACAGAATTTTCTCCCTGAATGTTAATTAATTTCAAAACATTCAAGCGACAAAGATGCCAGAGTGACTGTCTGCAATAGGCGTCTGTTTATATCAGCGTCTTTGGATTTTAGGGGGTCTGTGCCTGATCACAGCTTCCTGGTGGACTTATCAACACCTAGAAATGCCCACTTAAAGGGTAGCTCCCACCATCCTAGTCCCTGCCTAGTGCCCATCTATCCCTAACCCCCTCACTGCTTTTAATTTATCTTTTTACTATATTAAAAATAACTTTTTGTCTGCCTGGTAGAGTGCTCGCTACCAGGAAGACTTCTCCAGCAGGCACCACGTCACTGATGCCTGCTGGGGACAACACTTCCACCCTTAGTTTATCTACACAGGGTGCCTCCAGCTGTTTCACCACTACAACTCCCAGCTTGCCCTGACATCTATTCAGTCAGGGCATGCTGGGAGTTGTAGTAGTGAAACAGCTGGAGGCACCCTGTGTAGATAAACTATAAGTTAGTGCCATGCGGCGCTACGGTGCTAGCCCGTTCCCTCCGTCAACCCCCCCCCCACCATACTCCGTTCCCTCCATCACAACCCCCCGCCCGCATACCCCGTTGCCTGCTTTATACTTACAGATACTGCAGAGTCCGTCAGCGGGCATGCAGGGACAGCGGCGGCGAAAACATGTGTGGGAGGAGTGGCCGGGGAGCCAATGCGCTCGCTCCCTGCCTGTCTGATTGACAGGCAGGGAACGAGAGCAGCCTAAATGAAAAAGGACTGATTGCCAGGCCAAAATCAGTCCTTTTTCAGGTGTGACGTCACGCCAGGCTGCAGCCGGCCACTAGGAGGGAGACCCCTAGTGGCCGGTTTTTAAACATAAATTTCACCCTGATAATCCAAAAAAAATAATGACAATATATTAGAGATATGTTGTAGTACATAAGTACTACAACATATCAAAAAATAAAGTGTGTGACAGTGCCCATTTAACCAATTACTGGGCACAGCAGTGACCCACGGGAGCCAGTGATTGGCTGAATATTGGTTTCCAGCTATCTGTAATCAGCAGGGACAGAGCATCATTTGATGGGGGTTTAGTCCAAAGGTCCCCAACCCAGTCCTCAGGGCCCAAAAACAGTCCAAGATTTAAAGTGTACCTGTTGTCAACAAAAACTTTTTATATAATGTAGATAATATCATTATATGTATAGTTGTAATTTACATTGCTTAAAAAATGTGTATATTTTTGTCCCTGTAGCTATTGACTGTGTCTCTATTAGGAGTCTAAATTCAGGAAGTGAAGGCAGGGCGAGCGGGGCTCTGTACACTGAGGGCGAGCGGGGCTCTGTACACTGAGGGCGAGCGGGGCTCTGTACACTGAGGGCTAGCGGGGCTCTGTACACTGAGGGCGAGCGGGGCTCTGTACACTGAGGGCGAGCGGGGCTTTGTGTATCATTATATTGTGTGTGTATATGTATGTGTATGTATATATATATATATATATTTGTGTATACCTGATATGTGAATTGAGAGTGTGCCATAGAGCCCCAACGCACAGGGCCCCGCTCGCCCTCAGTGTACAGAGCCCCGCTCGCCCTCAGTGTACAGAGCCCCGCTCGCCCTCAGTGTACAGAGCCCCGCTCGCCCTCAGTGTACAGAGCCCCGCTCGCCCTCAGTGTACAGAGCCCCGCTCGCCCTCAGTGTACAGAGCCCGGCTCGCCCTCAGTGTACAGAGCCCGGCTCGCCCTCAGTGTACAGAGCCCGGCTCGCCCTCAGTGTACAGAGCCCGGCTCGCCCTCAGTGTACAGAGCCCCGCTCGCCCTCAGTGTACAGAGCCCCGCTCGCCCTCAGTGTACAGAGCCCCGCTCGCCCTCAGTGTACAGAGCCCCGCTCGCCCTCAGTGTACAGAGCCCCGCTTGCCCTCAGTGTACAGAGCACTGAGGGCGAGCGGGGCCCTGTGCGTTGGGGCTCTATGGCACACTCTCGATTCACATATCAGGTTGATTGATAAGCCAGGAGCCTGCACAGAGCCCTGCTTGTACTGCCCTCACTTCCTGTATTTGGTCTCCTCACAGAGACAGCATTTTTCAGCCAATAATGTGTATATATATATATTTTTTGCCAATGTATATTACAAATATACATATAATGGTATTATCTACATTATATCAAAAGTTTTTGTTGACGACAGGTAGACTTAACGTTTTTACCTGTCTGTTCCAATGGAGGAACTGGAAACACCTGGAATGTTGTTGGGCCTGGAGGACTGGGTTGGGGACCACAGCATTAGTGTAATATCTATCCCCGGTGTCACCAGAGGTTCTCGCCCCCCCCCGCCATGCTTTTCACTGCAGCTATATGTGCTTAGATTGGCTACTGTGATGGAGTTTACCATGAAGTTGGTGCGTGTTGCGGTTATATGTCTTACTGTAAGGACACAATGATCCTGCGATGGTGGAAGTTGTCCTGTTCGGGTTCCCTGCTCTTTGTCAGCGTTTCTGATAAAATATTTAAGCCTGAAGTATTAATAATGAATGCAGTGCTGGGAGCAGCCGGTCTGTGGGTCACAGCTGACGTACGTCTGAAATCCTCTAGAACGCGTCTCGTCACTTATCAGGGTTTTATACGGATGGAAAGCACGTGACGCTGTATAGATTCTATCTGTCCTGCTGGCGGTATTACACAGGACTTTGGTATGTGAGATCTATGTATTATGGGGCTATAGGAGGGTTTATTACCCCCTGGTGGGTGAGGGGTTTATGTTAGGGCTTGGAAGATTTATCAAAACCTGTGCAGAGGAAGAGTGGTGCTGTTCAGCAGATCATGTTTTACAGGTCTCTTTAAAGGGGTACTCCACCCCTAGACATCTTATCCCTATCCAAAGTATAGGGGATAAGATGTCTGACCGTGGGGGTCCTGCCACTGGGGACCCCCACAATCTCCCTGCTGCACCCAACATTTGTTTAGAGCGTCAGATGCAGCCCCGGAAGCTCGTGACTAGAGATGAGCGAACTTACAGTAAATTTGATTCGTCACGAACTTCTCGGCTCGGTGGTTGCTGATTTTTCCTGCATAAATTAGTGCAGCTTTCAGATGCTCCGGTGGGCCGGAAAAGGTGGATACAGTCCTAGGAAAGAGTCTCCTAGGACTACATTCACCTTTTCCAGCCCACGGGAACACCGGAAAGCTGAACTAATTTATGCAGGAAAAGACATCAACTGCCGAGCCGAGAAGTTTGTGACGAATCGAATTTACTGTAAGTTCGCTCATCTCTACCCGTGACTTCACGGTCACACCCCACTCGTAATGTCACGGCCACGCCCCCTCAATGCAAGTCTACGGTGCAGGGTGCCCAAACTTTTGCAGACGCCATTTTTGTGTAAATGATGGAAATAAAATCTAACATTTGTTGACATATTATAAGAATGTCTAATCTGTAATTTGATGCCTTTTGGAGATTTTTCCATCTTTCCTTGGCTTCTTTATGCACATTAATACAAATTTTTACCTGAGGTGCCCAAACTTTTGATCCCCACTGTAACACACAATGCAAATTAGAAAATGGCCCATCACCGGGCTGGACAAATCCTAGGCGCCAGGTTGCCATCGTAACTGAGAATTTCATCCTGGCGTCTTGGTTTTCGTCAACCCTTTCTATTAAAACTCCTATGCGACCCATGACATTTACATTTAACTCATGGGTCGGGTGAGGACGTGCCCTCGGGAGCTGGGCCCACATCCTCCTCTGCTATCTTCATTAGAGACACCTACCGGTATTGACAGACATTGGAGATCACTAGGAATGTCCACCATTTAACTATTTAAATGCCACACCATTTTAACAGTTTTTTGGTTCGTATACCTGAGTGGACTCATCAGTTCTCAAGCCAGCCCAAGGCACTGTACAACTGATCCAGTGCCTGTCTCATGGATCAATGAATTGCTTATTCGGATCTGTATAAGCAATCAAATAATTGCTTATAATAGGCCCCTTGGGAGGAGCAAAAAAAAAATGATTGAAAAAAAAAAGTAAAAAAAAAAATACATTTTAAAATACAAAAATAAGCTTTTTGTAAAAAAAAAAAAAAAAAAAATATATATATATATATATATATATATATATATATATATATATATATACACATACAAAAAACTACCCCCCCCCCCATAATTTCCATTTAATAAAATGAAAATAGGAAAATAAGAACTATTGCCTTTGGGGGGGAATTGTCCAAACTATTATATGATCAGATCACATTTCTGATGCCATGCGATCAACGGCATAAAAGCAAAAAAAAATGTTTTTTTAAATGCTTTTTTGGGAATAAAAAGTGATAAAAAAAAAAATATAAAAATAAAAATCAATACTACGCAAAAGTGGGCCCGATAATAATTACAGCTCGTGGTGCAAAAAAAAACGAAAAATTCCGCTGGTCGTTTAAAAAGAAATCCTGGCTCCGGACCCTAATATGTGAGGAGCAGACGTTAGATCAGTGGTCTCCAAACTGTGGCCCTCCAGATGTTGCACAACTTCAACTCCCAGCATGCCCGGACAGCCAACGGCTGTCCGGGCATGCTGGGAGTTGAAGTTGTGCAACATCTGGGGGGCCACAGTGTGGAGACCACTGCGTTAGACGCCATCCCAGCCCTGTATTTTCTGTATGTTTTCCGTAAAATACGCTAAAGGCTTCCTAGAGGTATCAGAAAATGTATCCCCGGTATAACATTAGATACGCCGTAAACAGTCGGCCCTTCCCCGCCTATAAACCTGTAATACACCGCTCCTCCCGGCTCGCCCTCCATGTATTGGGCATCGCTTATACTTTATTATTCTGGATGAGGCCATTATGTTAATTAGAGATGAGTGAACGTACAGTAAATTCGATTAGTCACGAACTTCTCGGCTCGGCAGTTGATGACTTATCCTGCATAAATTAGTTCAGCTTTCAGGCGCTCCCGTGGGCTGGAAAAGGTGGATACAGTCCTAGGAAAGAGTCTCCTAGGACTGTATCCACCTTTTCCAGCCCACCGGAGCACCGGAAAGCTGAATTAATTTATGCAGGAAAAGTCATCAACTGCCGAGCCGAGAAGTTCGTGACGAATCGAATTTACTGTAAGTTCGCTCATCTCTAATGTTAATGCCTGCACATCAATACGCACATCAGGCCAGCAAAATGTATGAAATCTAATGCTGGGGCATTTTCGGAAGCTTTCCGGAACGTTTGGTAACTCTTTGGCTTCCAGGATAAAGGTGACGCTGTGGTCTCCGTATAAGTAGAGTCATTGATTGTGGACGGGGTTATTTGCTGCCAAGAATATTATGTGAGAGCCTTTTCTATGTTGTGTCCGATCATTTGCTGCTTCTTTTAGGTGTAGATGAATAGTATATTTTACCTACTTTCTATTACTGTCTGTATTTACTACGGTCGGTCAGTGGCTCACAGCCAAAGTAACAGCAAGGTGATTGTATAGTTGTAGGTTTTAGTGCGATGTATTGGTGCCCGCAAGGGAACAACATGTACGAGGGCTGCACGATGTAGGGAAAATGTGCGATTGCGATTCTGATATAGTAGACAAATGGTGAAATCCCCCAATTTCTTGTCCAATCACCCCCCCCCCCCTACCTTCACGCCTGTTCCCCCCCCCCCCCCCACTACTTTCACACCTGTCCCCCCCCCTACTTTCCTGCCTGTTTCTCCCCCCCTCACTTTCACGCCCTGTGGCCCCCCTCACTTTCACGCCCTGTGGCCCCCCTCACTTTCACGCCCTGTGGCCCCCCTCACTTTCACGCCCTGTCGCCCCCCCTCACTTTCACGCCCTGTCGCCCCCCCCCCCACTTTCACGCCCTGTCGCCCCCCCCCCACTTTCACGCCCTGTCGCCCCCCCCCCACTTTCACGCCCTGTCTCCCCACCCCCACTTTCACGCCCTGTCGCCCCCTACCCCCCGATTTCATGTTACAACTCCCCCATGTCCATCACCCTCCCCCCCCTGCCCCATGCTTACCTAGCCCCAATCCCCTGTAGGTCTGCCTCAGATCCCGTTCTCCATGCAGTCCGTATTGTATTACGGGACTTACAGGACCCTCCTGCTCAGCCAATCACTGGTCTGACACATGACACCGCTCCGGCCACTGATTGGCTGAGCGAGAAAGGTCCTGGAACCTGCTGATTGCCAGGAGCCACAGAGAAGATACCTGGACTGCAAGTAGGTCCCCTGTTCACCCTATTACTCAGGACAGTGTTTCCCAACCAGGGCGCCTCCAGTGGTTACAAAACTACAACTCTCAGCATGGGATTAGTAGCTGGGATTTGTAGCTTTGCAGCTACTGGAGGCGCCTGGTTGGGAAACACTGTCCTAAGTAGTAATAGGGGCAACACGGGACCTACTTTTGAATTTCGGCAGCTGTCCGCATATCACAAATGTGCAAAAATCGTGTTTTTGACCCCTCCTATCACACATCGATATGATATTAGGATACACCCAGCTCTTATGCCAATGAAATGCCAAGTATCTGCCAGCCAGAAGAGATGCCAAAGCACTTCCCTGCCTAATGGACACTTGGCATCCCATTAGATATGGCATATGAGCAATAAACCTCCATTTTCTCAATTGTTACGTTTTATTGGCGTACGCTTAAACCTGTAGCCTTGTCCTCTATGTAGAGATGTTAGCAGATGGAGGGCTTCCATAAAACTGGTGACCGATTCCCTTTAAAGGGGTACTCCACATTTTTTTTTTTCTAAATCAACTGGTGCCAGAAAGTTAAACAGATTTGTAAATTACTTCTATTTAAAAATCTTAATCCTTCCAGTACTTATCAGCTATTATATGCTCCAGAGGTAGTTCTTTTCTTTTTGAATTTCCTTTGTCTGACCACAGTGCTCTCTGCTGACACCTCTGTCCATGTCGGAAACTGTCCAGAGCAGGAGAAAAATTCCCATAGCAAACCTATCCTGCTCTGGGCAGTTCCTAAAATGGACAGATGTGTCAGCAGAGAGCACTGTGGTCACACAGAAAGGACATTTTAAAAAGAAAAGAACTTCCTCTGGAGCATTCAGCAGCCAAGTAGTACTGGAATGATTAAGATTTTTAAATAGAAGTACAGTAAAATCTCCCTTAGCGGACACCTCCCAATAGTGGACAGTTGTTAATTCCCGGGCAGAGTCCCATTAGACTTAATGTATTTGCACCCGCGGAATAGGGGACATTTCCAATAGCGGACACACCCAATAGGGGACCAAACACTACCAATAGGGGACAATAGGGGGAAAAACACTCCCATTAGGGGACAGCCAGGCTCATGTGCCTGCCCTACCTTGCACACAGGGCTGCCATCAGGGGGTACAATCAATACCCCAGGAAGGAACCGAGGACCCGCTGCACCCCCCTGTAGGAATCCCAGCACAGAAGCAGAAGACCAATGTTTAAACAGTGGTGGTCTGCTGCTGTATATCAGCCGGCTACATCATTCACCCCCCCTCCTTCCCTGCCCCCCCCTCCCCCCCCCCCGTGCCACTTTATTCCCCTGTGCCAAATCATCCCCCCTTTATTACCCCCTGTGCCACATAATTTCCTCTTCATCCCCCTTTTTTGCCCTCTGTGCAAATTCATAACCGCCCCTCATTACCACCCCATGTGCCATTTTATTCCCCCTTTATCCCCCTGTGCCCCTTCATAAAGAGGGGGTGAAGAATTTACACAGAGGGTAATGAAGGGGGAATGAAATGGCATGGGGGGGGGGTCAAGGGGAAATATGTCAAAGGGTATAAGGGGGGGGGGAATAATTTGGCACAAGGCACAGTGGGGAATAAGGTGGCACAGGGTCTAAAGGGGGGCATGAAATGATACGGGGGAGATTAAACGACACTGGGAGATTCTACTGTAATATTACTTTTTATCGTGTTTTAGCGGACACTTTTTTTATTCGCCGTGAGTGTCCGCTATTGGGGATTCTACTGTAATTCACAAATCTGTTAAACTTTCTGGCACCAGTTGATTTAGAAAAACATGTTTTCCACCGGAGTACCCCTTTAAATGATGCAGGCACATATAGTGCTACTTCCTTGTCTCTCCTTGTTAAGTTATGTTGGCACAGATGGTACTAAATAGTATAAGAATACAGTGACCCCCCCCCCCCCCCCCCCGACCTACGATGGCCCCGACATACGATAATTTCAACATGCGATGGCCTCTCAGAGGCCATCGCATGTTGAAGGCAGCATCAACATACGATGCTTTTGTATGTTGGGGCCATTGCATAAACTGCTATCCGGCAGCGCAGACTCTCGGGGCTCCAGGACGTCATCTTCGGGATCCCCTGCATCGCCGGCGCTCTCCATCGTCGTCATCACGTTGCCGCGCACGCCGTCCCGTCATACAATAGGAGCGGCGTGCGTAGTGACGTGATGGCGGCGATGAGGAATGACGATCCCAGGCAACAGAGATGTTCCGGAGTGGCGGGGACACCCCGGGGACACGGCGGCTGCGATGGACAGCGACATCCAGGGGAGCGGTGACGGCGGGGACAGGTGAGTACAACGTCCTATATTTAACATTGCACGGATCCCTCAACATAGTTTCAACAAACGATGGTTCATTTGGAACGGATTACCATCGTATGTTGAGGGACCACTGTATATAGTCCTAGTATAAGTTCTCTTAGGTAGGCCGGAGGGCTTACCACTGCTTCCCTGGTGTCCGTGGCTCTGTCATTGATAGACCCTGGCTGGACTAGGCTCTATCAATGGATCACAGAGCACACAGATCAATGGAGTTCGATAGAACTCTATTGATCTGTATGAGGAATCTAATGATTCCTCCTAAAAGTAAGTCTAATAAATTGAAGAAAAAAAAGTTTTAATAAAATTTTAAGACTCACATTAACCCCTTCCATGTTAAAAGTTCAAAGCACCCCCTTTTCCTATATAAAAACATGTAAACATAATAAAAATAAACATATTTAGTATCGCTGCGTGCATAATTGTACAAACTATTAAAATATAACATTATATATCCCATATGGTAAATGACGTAAAAGTAAAAAAAAATACCAAACCACAAAATTGCAATTTTTATAATATCCCAGAAAAAAAGTTAAAGCGATTAAAACGTCAGATCAATACCAAAATGGTACCGATTCCAAAAAAAAATTATGGTGCAAAAAAATAGGAACAAGCTGATTTTGCTCCGTTTTTAGTCCCGTGGACAAGTAGTTTTTTTATTAAATTTCCACACCCCTGTACTATATTTGTCTCTTTTGTACATGGCAGAGGTACAGATAGTACTGCCTTCCTGAATCTCCATGTTAGTATTGTAGGCACAGATTGATACGGTATTAGTCTCTTCTGTACATGATGTAGATACAGATAGTACTGCCTTCCTGAATCTCCATGTTAGTATTGTAGGCACAGATTGATACGGTATTAGTCTCTTCTGTACATGATGTAGGTACAGATAGTACTGCCTTCCTGTATCTCCATGTGAGTAATGTAGGTACAGATTGGTACTGTATTCAAGTTTCTTTTGTACATAACGTAGGTACAGATAGTACTGCAAATAATATAGAAAAAAGAAAATTGGAGGCACCTCACTAACACACCTATGTCGGGACTAGCACATTTGTGTGAAATTCCATGGTGGATAGCAGTTTCAAACGTAAAGCTGATTGTGCTGGTGGTGCAAGGAAATAGGGTGGTGCAAGGAAATGTGAGCCAGCAACTCACCGCAAAGTCCTAAGTCAGCGTAGTGAAGCAGCCATGGATAGCCGGGATGGTGCCAGAAGCTCAGAGGCTACAAATCGGTAGGGTTTCGTGCACGTGTACTTCTTCCGGTCTCCTTTGATAGGTTTCGCGCAGGTGCACTTCTTCCGCCCTCCTTTGGTAGGTTTTGCGCAGGTGCACATCTTCTGCCCTCCTTTAGTAGGTTTCGCGCAGGTGCACTTCTTCCGCCCTCCTTTGGTAGGTTTCGCGCAGGTGCACTTCTTCCGCCCTCCTTTGGTAGGTTTCGCGCAGGTGCACATCTTCTGCCCTCCTTTAGTAGGTTTCGCGCAGGTGCAGTCTTCTGCCCTCCTTTGGTAGGTTTCGCGCAGGTGCACTTCTTCCGCCCTCCTTTGGTAGGTTTCGCGCAGGTGCACTTCTTCCGCCCTCCTTTGGTAGGTTTCGCGCAGGTGCACTTCTTCCGCCCTCCTTTGGTAGGTTTCGCGCAGGTGCACTTCTTCCAGCCTCCTTTGGTAGGTTTCGCGCAGGTGCACTTCTTACGCCCTCCTTTGGTAGGTTTCGCGCAGGTGAACTTCTTCCCCCGCCCTCCTTTGGTAGGTTTTGCGTAGGTGCACTTCTTCCCCCCCCCCCTCCTTTGGTGGGTTTTGCGCAGGTGCACTTCTTCCGGCCTCCTTTGGGTAGGTTTCGCTCAGGTGTCCTTCTTCCGACCTCCTTTGGGTAGGTTTCGCGCAGGTAGAATAGAAGACGTTACAATGTATGAATGAAGCCGTCGGGATCCAGGATTATGTCATATACAGGAGCTCATGCCTTATGAGTGCAGTTACTGTTTAACATTATATGTTTTCCTATAAATGTCAGATCCAAAGTCCGGAGCGAGATCATTCACATGACTTAGCGAAAGTCCCAAAGTGTTTGTATAATGAATCATGTGAGCGCTGAAGCATCTCTGCCGGCTGTATGACTTAGCACATTCTGGAATGATCCTGATGATCATACATTGACTAAACAGGTATTTCCAGATAGTCTACAAGACATCTCTTCAATGACGCCCGATTTAGATGCTTTGATATTGTTTCCCTTATTTGAAGAATTCATTCTTCACTGGATCCTTTGGGAGATGTCGATGCTCAGTTCACACAGGACGGCCTCAGTCCTTATTTCTGACTTTCGGACTTCAGGACATGATGTCCTAGTTTGGCTGCATTGACAGGTTACATTTAATTGTAGTTTTGCCTTTGATAAACACTGCAAGAGGAAATGGCAGAAACAATAATTCCTCATTACCTATTTAGCAAACAAAATTCACCGCAGCTTCCCCCTTCAGGAGACAATAGGCTGTTTATGACATTCTGGGAGTTGTAGTTCTTCACCAGTTTTAAATGGACACTGTCATTAAAACTACTTTTTGCTATTGCACTCCTTATGGTAACTAAAAATGTACTATGTTTAAATAAAAAAATTAAGTTCTCTATATTTTGTTAGTGTTTAAAAAAGCTGCCACTAGGTGTCTCCCTTCTTGTCCACAGCACATTTCCCCCCATCTCTTGCACAGACTTTGGACTCCTGCTGACCTGACAGAAGTCCAAAATCAGGAAATTCAGTCTGGAGTGCTGAGGGGTGTGTGCGCAGCTTTAGCCAATCATAGCTCATCTCACACTGTGCTGCTCTGGGCTGTGGGTAGCAGAGTGAGGGAGGAAGTTCTCCCCTGTAAGGCTTCAGATGATGTCACACCTGCTGGGGAACGCCCCTTCCCAGTCTGTGAATCTAAGACTGAGCAGAAAATACAGAACAATATCAAGGTAGAAGACTAAAATATAATAAAAATAAAGGCAGTGGGTGGTTTATCATGATGGGGGCAGTGATCTGGGAGGATTATAAAATTTATCAATGTAATGAGAGGTGCTCTTTAAAGACAGAGGATGCATTCACAGCATAGGCCTCATTCACGCGGCCATTGTGCTCTGGTATAGGGGGCCCTGTCGCTCAGTCTGTCGGAAAGACGCGAGTGGAGCGGAAAAAAGAAATACTGCGTGTCAGCAATTATTTTTCTCCACTCAACTTCCCTAAAATACCAGACCCCCAATGGACCCCATTCAAGTCAATGGGATCTGTCGGGACCTGGCAGTGTCAGTTGTTCTCCAACCCATTCAGGGTCCATTCGGCACAAAAAAAAAAAAAAAAAAGAGAGTCTAACGGACACTAAACGGTTCGGAGCATGATGACAGTGTGAACTTAGCCTTACAAGCTGTTTACCTTTGGATATCACTTTATTTTGGGTATTCCAGCTTTATACATCTTATCCCCTATTCCCCTTATGCCCTGCGATCTCCGTGCAGCCCCGGCATTCTGTGTCTGGCACTGCCTCTGAGATGTGATGTCACGGCCACGCCCCCTCATGATGTCACGCCACAATCCCTCCATTCATGCCTACGGGAGGGGGTGTGACGGCCATCATGCCCCTTCCATTCATGCCTGTGGGAGGTGGCGTGGCCGTGATGTCACATCTCGGAGTCAGTGCCCAGCACAGAATGCAGGGGGCTGCACAGAGATCGCAGGAGGCCCAGCCCCCATCTATTAAAACTTATGGAAGTTCTCATTGTCTTGTCAAAATTGTCCGCCTTCACTTTCATACAGATCTTCAAGCCCTATACCCAAGAGCTGCACTCCTTATGCTGCCGATTGCCTCTGGAATGAATAGACCCTGTGCTGACGGACCTAAGACCTTGGTACCTTATTGCACAGTTAGGACTCGTTCACATTGCCGCCGTGCTCCGGTATATGGCGCTCCTCCGTCGCAAAGACTGGAGTTCAGCAGAGAAAAATTTTTCTTTCTCACTAATCTCCGGAAAAAATGCAGATCCCCAACAGACCCTACTCAAGTTAATAGGATCCATTGGGACCCCGTGGTATCTGTCTTGGTGTCTGTTCGGCAAAAAAACAAAAAAAATAGCCAAATGGACCTGGAACGGAATGGAGCACAACGGCCGTGTAAACTTAGTTTTAGCGTCAGAATAGACCGGTCCAACCTGGTGTAATAGACCCAGTGATCGGCCAACAATGGAGCCTTTTCTTATTTATCTATAAGCAAATCTCCCAAGCGGGATTCCCAGGGTTAATATTCCAATGTTTTCAAATTCCCAAACGGGCTCTCACCCTTCTGGGTAGTATACGTTATTACAGACGTGGCAATACCTAGTATGTATGATGTGTTTTTGATCTTTTTGGGTGATAATACAGGGCTTTTATTGGGAAAGGGGCATTTTTTTTATTAATTTTTTTTTTTTTACACTTCATACTTTTATTTCAGAACTTTTTATATACATTTTTTAAACTTTTTTACAGGTTATACTATGCTGCAATACATTTGTACTGCAGCACCGTATAAGCTGATGAGCTGCACACATTAAAGGGGTACTCCGGTGCTTAGACATCTTATCCCCTATCCAAAGGATAGGGGATAAGATGCCTGATCGCGGGAGTCCCGCAGCTGGGGACCCCCGTGATCTTGCACACGGCACCCCGTTTGTAATCGGTGCCCGGAGCGTGTTCGCTCCGGGTCTGATTAAGCTGGACCGCAGGGCCGGCGGCGTGTGACGTCACGCTCCGCCCCCGTGTGACGTCACACGCCGTCCCTCAATGCAAGCCTACGGGAGGGGGCGTGATGGCTGTCACGCCCCCTCCCGCAGGCTTGCATTGGGGGGGGGCGGAGCGTGACGTCACACACCGCCGGCCCTGTAGTCGCCCGTAATCAGACCCGGAGCGAACGCGCTCCGGGGACTGATTACAAACGGGGTGCCGCGTGCATGATCCCCGGGGTCCCCAGCTGCGGGACTCCCGCGATCAGGCATCTTATCCTCTATCCTTTGGATAGGGGATAAGATGTGTAAGCACCGGAGTACCCCTTTAAAGCCTCTGGCTGGATCTCACAGGCTTCCATAGCAGGCAGTCATCATCTGGCCTCCTGCTGCCATAGCAACCAATGGCGACCCGAGATCGTATCATGGCGCCGCCATTGGTGAACAGGGGGAGTGACAACATCATAGATGCGTGATCAGGATTGATCACGGCATCTATGGGGTTAATGTTGCCGGGACCGGCGAGATCGCGGTACCGGTGCGATCGCAGCCCTGGCAGCTGCGGCCGGACTCCGGCTGTGATTGACAGCTGGGTTCCACCGGAGATCACTGGGATGTATGCATACGTCCCGAACATGTCGGGTGAACAATCCCTTACGTCCCCCAGAACTAAACAATCAAGGATGCCTGACTACAGGCTTCATACACATTTACATCAGTGTTTGCCAACCAGCGTGCCTCCAGCTGTTGCAAAACTACAACTTTCAGCATGCCCGGACAGCCGAAGGCTGTCCGGGCATGCTGGAAGTTGTAGTTTTGCAACAGCTGGAGGCACCCTGGTTGGGAAACACTGCCTTAGATAGTAGGGTGATCCCACGTTGATAATGTAGTGTTCTCAGTTGCACCACATTGTGTGAGATATACATTGATTTCCTTAGATCGTAAGCTCTTGTGCGCCTTTTCATAACTAGTCTGATTTTGTCTCTGTGTTGTAGAGCACTGCAGAATATGTTGAAATAAAGAGTTATTCTCTACACCGCCTGGGCATTTGCATGAATTAGTCTCCTTGTTTATGAGGATCGGGCTGATAATGTCCTAATAACCATCGAATGAATATGCATAGTTTTCGCTTGTCATGTGGCTTTCATGTGAATCACTCGTCGCTCTCCGCTCACTCCTGTCTTTCTTTTCTTGCAGACTCTAAATGGCTTCTAGGAAGTCGGCATCAGATTTACACGGTAAGAATAGAAGGTGATATGTCTTATCTGTTTAGGTGTTATCCATAGCATATATAAAGGTCTGTGCTTTAAAAAAAAAAAAAAAAAAAATTAAAAGAATATATATATATATATATATATATATATATATATATATATATATATATATATATAAAATAAATATATATATATATATTTATTTTTATATATATTTATTTAATTATATATATATATATATATATATATATATATATATATATATATATACATACACACACACACACACACACACACATATATATATATATATATATATATATATATATATATATATATACACATATATACATACCCACACTTACAAAGGAGTGACTGGGGACAGTAAACTTTCCTTAAAGGGGTAATGGACATGTTGGGAAGGATCTGTGCTTGTCTTGGAGCTAAATGGCTGTGTTATGAGTCCACCATAATGCTGTTGATTTCTTTTTGTGAACTGGTTATTTCTTGTTGCACCCCCCCCCCCCCCCCCCAACTACAACTCCCAGGATCCCTTGTTTGTAAGTGTGAGGTCACTTTTCTCCCTCCCACGCATCAGTCACCCCATCATTTGCAGTACACCTGGGACAATTCCCTGCAGACCTATGCAGAATGATCCCCCACCCAGCGGTCGCTCCACCCATTGAAGAACAGACAGGCTCCTTTTCAACACCTGACTAGTGATGTAATGTCTCGGGCCACAGTGCAACCTGGAAAAACCTGAGACTCCAATAATTTTGTATGCTGCTAAAAATAAACATCAGGGCAAAGATCACATAATTGCGAGACCATCCATCAAACACAGGTACAGACATTATATTATGAACTACAACTTTACAGCCCCTGTAGCATAGTAAAAAAAAAATTGGAATACCCCTTTAATAACATTTACATGCTCTGAGACATAGGGTTAAGAGTTGTCCTGAGGTTCCTTAATAACCCCTCTGATAATTAGAAAATGACTACCTAAATTTATTTAAAATGCATCTGTCACGTAAACTGACCCTGTAATACTCCTTACTCTCCTTAAAGGGGTACTCCAGTGGAAAACATTATTTTTTTTTTCTATAAACTGGTTCCAGAAAGTTAAACAGATTTGTAAATTACTTCTATTAAAAAATCTTTACCCTTCCGGTACTTATTAGCAGCTGTATGCTACAGAGGAAATTCTTTTCTTTTTGAATGTCTTTTTTGTCTTGTCCACAGTGCTCTCTGCAAACACCTGATGCCCATATCAGGAAATTTCCAGAGCAGGAGAAAATCCCCATAGCAAACCTATGCTGCTCTGGACAGTTCCTGATACAGGCATCAGGTGTCAGCAGAGAGCACTGTGGACAAGACAAAAAAGAAATTAAAAAAGAAAATAATTTCCTCTGTAGCATACAGCTGCTAAAATGTTCTGGCATCTGTTTAACTTTCTGGCATCAGTTCATTTAAAAAAAAAAAAAAGTTGGCCAAGTTATGGTATGCCAAGTTGCCAAAAAAAAGTTTTCCACCGGAGTACCCCTTTAATGTATTAACATATAGCTTTTATTTTATATTGTGGTGCCTGAAAAAAAAAAAAAAGGAAAAAAGCAAAAATAAATACATTTTTGTCCTTTACCAGTGTCCTGGAGGCGGGGCCAGAGCTGCGTAGATCTGACACGCCTCCCTTCCTGCCATCACTAGACTTTGACAACACAAGGTTACCTGACTGGCAGCAGCCCTGTGTGTGCAGTCTGTGCATGCGCCGGTATTGTGAATTTTGACGCACACACAGTGAAACTTTGACCCATGTCGGTCGGGTTTGGAGGCTGTACTGCGGTTTCCTCTGTTTGACCCCTGACGGCCAACCCACCCGTCACAATCACTAAAGGTAGAATACTCGTTCTAGTGGCTGACTTTGCGCACTCTGAACAGCGTCCAAACATGTCACGTGACTTTTGGCAAGTTTGACATGTCTATGACAGGTACACTTTAATCTGTATTTACATAAAGCTGGATGCCCCTCTGTTTAAGAATGATTCATGCTATTCTCTGTACCATGTGTCTTTGCTCTAGGGCCTTTCAGTTACCTTGAGGACGTCCCGTTCAAGATTGGTGACAAGTTCAGAGTGCCGGATAAAGTTGGCCTGCCTGTTGGCTTCTGCGTGCCGGACATCAGCCAGCTCATCGGGCAAATCCAGGTAGGGTTCTGTAAACGGTGTAAAATTTTTATATATATATATATATATATATATATATATATATATATATATATATACACACACACGCATATACACATGCATATACATATACACACACACACATGCATATACACATGCATATACACACACACACATGCATATACACATGCATATACACACACACACACACACATATATATGCATATACACACACGTGTGTGTGTGTGTGTGTATATCTGTACAACAGCGCAGCACTCCAGGTATTGTGAAACAACAAGTGAATTTATTCAACCCATGTCCAGCAGCAACATTTCAATTCATCAATAGAACGTTCATTTATCTAAAGTAAACCGTGATCGGGTTTGGATCTCTGGCGCCCGCATTCTTGTTGAATTAAAGTAGTGCTGCTATACCTTCTGTGTGTGTATAATATAAATAAATATATATATATATATATATATATATATATATATATATATATATATATATACACACATAGTGGGGATCAAAAGTCTGGGCACCCCAGGTAAAAATTTGTATTAATGTGCAGAAAGAAGCCAAGGAAAGATGGAAAAATCTCCAAAAGGCATCAAATTACAGATTAGACATTCTTATAATATGTCAACAAAAGTTAGATTTTATTTCCATCCATGGTGTCTGCAAAAGTTTGGGCACCTTGCAGAATTTATAGCATGCACTGCCCCTTTGAAAAACTGAGACCTGCCAGTGTCATGGATTGTTCTCAATCTTCATCTGGGAAAGGTGATGTCAATCTCAAAGGTGGTAAATGCCCAGACTCATCTGACCTTGCCCCAACAATCAGCACCATGGGTTCTTCTAAGCAGTTGTCTAGAAATCTGAAACTGAAAATAGTTGACGCTCACAAAGCTGGAGAAGGCTATAAGAAGATAGCAAAACGTTTTCAGATGTCAATATCCTCTCTTCAGAATGTAATTAAGAAATGGCAGTAATCAGGAACAGTGGAAGTTAAAGCAAGATCTGGAAGACCAAGAAAAATATCAGAACAGCTCGCAGGATTGTGAGAAAAACTATTCAAAACCCACGTTTGACTGCACAATCCCTCCAGAAAGATCTGGCAGACACTGGAGTTGTGGTACATTATTCCACTATAAAGAGACACTTGTACAGATATGGTCTTCATGGAAGAGTCATCAGAATAAAACCTCTTCTACGTCCTCACCACAAAAATCAGCGTTTGAACTTTGCAAATGAACATATAGACAAGCCTGATGCATTCTGGAAACAAGTTCTGTGGACCGATGAGGTTGAAATTGAACTTTTTGGCCGTAATGAGCAGAGGTACGTTTGGAGAATTTAATGAAAAGAACCTCTGTCCAACTGTTAAGCATGGGGGTGGATCAATCATGCTTTGGGGTTGTATTGCAGCCAGTGGCACAGGGAACATCTCACGAGTAGAAGAAAAAATGGATTCAACAACATTTCAGCAAATTTTCCATGCTAACTTGATGCCATCTGTGAAAAAGCTGAAGTTAAAGAGAGGATGGCTTCTACAAATGGATAATTATCCTAAACACACCTCAAAATCCACGGGGGATTACATCAAGAGGCGTAAATTGAAGGTTTTGCCATGGCCTTCACAATCTCCTGACCTCAACATAATTGAAAATCTATGGATAGACCTTAGAAGAGCAGTGCGTGACAGACAGCCCAGAAATCTCAAAGAACTGGAAGACTTTTGTAAGGAAGAATGGGCAAAGATACCTCAAACAAGAATTGAAAGACTCTTGGCTGGCTACAAAAAGCGTTTACAAGCTGTGATACTTGCCAAAGGGGACAAGATATTAACTCTGCAGGGTGCCCAAACTTTTGCAGACGCCATTTTTTTTGTTTTGTTATTTTGAAAGTGTAAATGATGGAAAGAAAATCTAACTTTTGCTTAAATATGATAAGAATGTCTAATCTGTAATTTGATGCCTTTTGGAGATTTTTCCATCTTTCCTTGGCTTCTTTATGCACATTAATACAAATTTTTACCTAGGGTGCCCAAACTTTTGATCCCCACTGTGTGTGTGTATGTATGTGTACACACATACATACACACACACACACACACACACACACACACACGTATCTATATCTTTCTCTCTGTGTATATAAAATCAAATATATATGTTATATCAGTGTTTTCAAACCAGAGTGCCCCCAGATGGAGACACACAGTTTTTAAAATACTGCCTTAGTAGCTGTTTACTTTGTGTCAATCTATTGATGGATCTTATTCTAACCTCTTTATTATTTGACAGTATGACTTCTCCCTGGAGAAGAAGACCGTCCAGTGGGCAGAAGAAGTGAAACAGATGAAAGCCGCGCAGAGGGAAGCCGAAAGGAGAGCAGCAGAGGCCCTATCCCAAGCGATTTCCGATGATCAGACGGAGAGAGAGGATGATGAAGGTAGAGGGTACCCTCCGCCCATCAACCCTATCCTCGCCAGCCTCCAGCACAACAACATCCTGACCCCCACCCCCGCCAACAACAGTGCCATACCCCAAAAAGTGCTGAGCCCCCCACACGGCAAGGCAGACTTTAACCCTGCCGACTTCGAGTGCGAGGAGGACCCCTTCGACAAGTTAGAATTGAAAACCCTCAACGACAAAGAAGAGTTGAGGAACATTCTTGACATTCACGTGAGGCCTGTCACAAGCCCGGAATCGGGCAATGCCGACACGGTGCAGAACTCGCCGCCCCAGCTGAAGGACGAGGACGCGCTCGCCGCCCTGAAACAGGAAGCGTTAGACTTTAAGCATCTCCGCAAACCCAATGGATTTATCACTTTACCGCAGTTTGAAAACTGTGAACTGCCCCCGTCTTCCAAAGTGTCACTTGCCCCCATGACCGGGGTCAGCAATATCAAATCCCTGTCCTTCCCTAAACTAGACTCTGACGAGAGCAACCTGAAGGTGGCGCACACGAGCACTTACTGCCTGCCCAATGGCACTTTCCTCGAATCCTTAAAATCCCACTCGCCCCCTAATGGCGATGAACTGAACGGACACCTAGTGTGGGGGGGATCATCCCTGCATATAGAGAGTGGGACCTTGAAGTGTGCATCACCCCCTTCTACTGTGGGCCCAGTCAGTGGCACAGAAGGAATTTCGAGGACCTGTATGACTGGTGACACTAAGGTAACATACGGCTACTTCTTTATACAGAGGTTATAGTTTTTACATTATGTAATGTACAGTGTTGCCTTTTCTTCGGATGACCACCCTCTTATCCGGACCAGATTTCCTGCTGCATATTCTTTGAGAAGACCACTGTTCAATTCCATTTTGGTTTTGGATGGTCCCCTTAAAGAGGTTTAACTCTCTCAAGGTATCTTTATAGAAGCCAGAGTTCTGTTTCTCTTAATACAAAGCTTCCAATACAGCCATAAAGTTACATATAATAATACAATTCTGGTTGTAGGCAGCTGCCAATAGAGAGAGTCTAATGTATACAACATATCTGTATCTAATATATAATGTATGTATGTAGAGAGAGTGTGTTTGTGTATATGTAGAGAGAGAGTGTGTATGTGTATGGAGAGAGAGTGTGTGTGTGTGTATGGAGAGAGTGTGTGTGTGTATGGAGTGTGTGTGTGTGTGTGTATGGAGAGAGTGTGTGTGTGTGTGTGTATGGAGAGAGTGTGTGTGTGTGTGTGTATGGAGAGAGTGTGTGTGTGTGTGTGTGTATGGAGAGAGTGTGTGTGTGTGTGTGTATGGAGAGAGTGTGTGTGTGTATGGAGAGAGTGTGTGTGTGTATGGAGAGAGTGTGTGTGTGTGTGTGTGTATGGAGAGAGTGTGTGTGTGTGTGTGTATGGAGAGAGTGTGTGTGTGTGTGTGTATGGAGAGAGTGTGTGTGTGTGTGTATGGAGAGAGTGTGTGTGTGTGTGTATGGAGAGAGTGTGTGTGTGTGTATGGAGAGAGTGTGTGTGTGTGTGTATATGGAGAGAGTGTGTGTGTGTGTGTATGGAGAGAGTGTGTGTGTGTGTATGGAGAGAGTGTGTGTGTGTGTATGGAGAGAGTGTGTGTGTGTGTGTATGGAGAGAGTGTGTGTGTGTGTGTATGGAGAGAGTGTGTGTGTGTGTATGGAGAGAGTGTGTGTGTGTGTGTGTATGGAGAGAGTGTGTGTGTGTGTATGGAGAGAGTGTGTGTGTGTGTGTGTGTGTATGGAGAGTGTGTGTGTATGGAGAGTGTGTGTGTGTGTGTATGGAGAGTGTGTGTGTGTGTATGGAGAGTGTGTGTGTGTATGGAGAGTGTGTGTGTGTGTATGGAGAGTGTGTGTGTATGGAGAGTGTGTGTGTGTGTATGGAGAGTGTGTGTGTGTGTATGGAGAGTGTGTGTGTGTGTATGGAGAGTGTGTGTGTGTGTATGGAGAGTGTGTGTGTGTGTATGGAGAGTGTGTGTGTGTGTATGGAGAGTGTGTGTGTGTGTATGGAGAGTGTGTGTGTGTGTATGGAGAGTGTGTGTGTGTGTATGGAGAGTGTGTGTGTGTGTATGGAGAGTGTGTGTGTGTGTATGGAGAGTGTGTGTGTGTGTATGGAGAGTGTGTGTGTGTGTATGGAGAGTGTGTGTGTGTGTATGGAGAGTGTGTGTGTGTGTATGGAGAGTGTGTGTGTGTGTATGGAGAGTGTGTGTGTGTGTGTGTGTATGGAGAGTGTGTGTGTGTGTGTATGGAGAGTGTGTGTGTGTGTGTATGGAGAGTGTGTGTGTATGGAGAGTGTGTGTGTGTGTGTGTGTATGGAGAGTGTGTGTGTGTATGGAGAGTGTGTGTGTGTGTGTGTGTATGGAGAGTGTGTGTGTGTGTGTGTGTGTATAGAGTGTATGGAGAGTGTGTGTGTATGGAGAGTGTGTGTGTGTGTGTGTGTATAGAGTGTATGGAGAGTGTGTGTGTATGGAGAGTGTGTGTGTGTGTGTATGGAGAGTGTGTGTGTGTGTGTGTGTATGGAGAGTGTGTGTGTGTGTGTGTGTGTATGGAGAGTGTGTGTGTGTGTGTGTGTATGGAGTGTATGGAGAGTGTGTGTGTATGGAGAGTGTGTGTGTGTGTGTGTGTATGGAGAGTGTGTGTGTGTGTGTGTGTATGGAGAGTGTGTGTGTGTGTGTGTGTGTATGGAGAGTGTGTGTGTGTGTGTATAGAGTGTATGGAGAGTGTGTGTGTGTATGGAGAGTGTGTGTATGGAGAGTGTGTGTGTGTGTGTATGGAGAGTGTGTGTGTATGGAGAGTGTGTGTGTGTATGGAGAGTGTGTGTGTATGGAGAGTGTGTGTGTATGGAGAGTGTGTGTGTGTGTGTATAGAGTGTATGGAGAGTGTGTGTGTATGGAGAGTGTGTGTGTGTGTGTGTGTGTGTATAGAGTGTATGGAGAGTGTGTGTGTATGGAGAGTGTGTGTGTATGGAGAGTGTGTGTGTATGGAGAGTGTGTGTGTGTGTGTGTATGGAGAGTGTGTGTGTGTGTGTGTGTGTGTGTGTGTATATAGAGTGTATGGAGAGTGTGTGTGTATGGAGAGTGTGTGTGTGTATGGAGTGTGTGTGTGTGTGTGTGTGTGTGTGTGTGTGTGTGTGTAGAGAGAGAATGTGTGTCCCCTCTCCTGTGGGATAAGTGTCTGGTTGTGTCAGGGTTCACCTTCTTGGAGCTGCAGAGAACAGCACTTGTGTAGCTCACATAGGAATGAATGGATGGTTTTCCGTGTGCAACTCCAGGACACGAGAAATGTGGGGCCTCCATTCTAGAGATAAGACTCTTATCCCCTATCTCAGTGTCTCATAACCAGGGCGCCTCCAGCTGCTGCAAAACTACAACTCCCAGCATGCCCGGACAGCCAAAGGCTGTCCGGGCATGCTGGGAGTTGTAGTTTTGCAACAGCTGGAGGTACCCTGGTTGGGAAACATTAGGATAGGGATAAGAGTGTCCCTTTTAATAGGAGCTGTATAACTATTGGGGGACAGAATTTTATTATCTTACTCTATGGGTTTGTTCACACTGTGAAAATTCAGGCCAAATTCGTGCGGTGGGGGGAGCGGAACATTATCGGATTATCGACAAGGTAATTGCCGATATCGATAACGTCAAAAATCATGAATATCGGCCGATAATATTGGCCAAACTGATAATCAGTCGATCCCTAATACTTACCTCCCAGTGCCTTTGTTGTCCTACTGGGGCCCGGTGCGCCCCTCTTCTTGGCTCCCTGTGGTCACTACGCTATGGCTCGGCGATCAGTGTCTTCCCTCGGCCAGTGATTGGCTAAACAGCAATGTGACCTATTAACCCCCGGCACAATGAAGAAGACTAGGATCCGGGTCAATAGGTCACATTACTGCCTAGAAAAGCTGCTGAAGACTAAATTTACTCCTGAAAGTTCCTACTGACTATATGATGAAAAGGAGTCAGACCACACAGGATACCACAGACCAGTCACAGTGTCCTTCCTGACTCCTGTCAACCACTGAGCCTGTCTACAATAAGCATCAGAATATGAGGTAACTCAGGATCAGTACTATAGAAGTAATAGATGTACACTGTGACCTCACCAGCAGAATAGTGAGTACAGCTCTGGAGTATAATACAGGATATAACTCAGGATCAGTACATGATAAGTAATGTAATGTATGTACAAAGTGACCTCACCAGCAGAATAGTGAGTACAGGTCTGGAGTATAATACAGGATATAACTCAGGATCAGTACAGGATAAGTAATGTAATGTATGTGCACAGTGACCTCACCAGCAGAATAGTGAGTACAGCTCTGGAGTATAATACAGGATATAACTCAGGATCAGTACAGGATAAGTAATGTAATGTATATACACAGTGATCCCACCAGCAGAATAGTGAGTACAGATCTGGAGTATAATACAGGATATAACTCAGGATCAGTACAGGATAAGTAATGTAATGTATGTACACAGTGACCTCACCAGCAGAATAGTGAGTACAGCTCTGGAGCGTAATACAGGATATAACTCCAGATATAGGATATAGCTAATTTTTGCCCCGTATACGGTTCAACCTTAATAGAAAGTTTTCTATTTCTCTTCCTATTTACAGATGTCTGCTCATCAGGTCGCAGCGTCCAAAGTGCCCAATAGTGTAACCAATATGAAGCGGCTCAGTGTCCCGGGCTATGAGGAGCTTCTCCAGGCGCTATCCAGCAGCGAACGGCAATGTGCCGAGACCATTGTCAGCATGGGATACTCCTATGAACATGTGATGAGAGCCATGCAGAAGCAAGGACAGAACGTGGAGCAGGTGAGGGAGGGAGCCCGACGCGTAGGCATCATCTGTAGTTGTACGTCTAGTATTACAGCACAAGTATAATTCTGTGAATAGTGACTATTTATGTTGCTACACTTCGCATTTCCAAATGCAGGCCTCATTAACCATTTCTTTAAGGGCCATGTTTCCCAACCAGGGTGCCTCCAGCTGTTGCAAACTACAACTCCCAGCATGCCCGGACAGCCTCCGGCTGTCCGGGCATGCTGGGAGTTGTAGTTTTGCAACAGCAGGAAGCACCCTGGTTGGGAAACACTGCCCCGAGCAATCATTAAAATAAGCTTTTAGCTGTCCGGGCATGCGGGCATGCTGGGAGTTATAGTTTTGCAACAGCTGGAGGCACACAGCTCTAAGGGCACCTAGTTATCCAGTACTTGATTTGGAAATCCAAGATAAAAGTAGTCAGACTACCCCGAATCTCCCTATGACTGCAGTCCCGCCCCCTCCATATATCTCTATGGGAGAGTCAAAGATTGCCTATTAAAGGGGTACTCCAGTGGAAAAAATACTTTTTAAATCAACTGGTGCCAGAAAGTTAAACAGATTTGTAAATTACTTCTATTAAAAATGTTTTACCCTTCTAGTACTTTTGAGCAGCTGTATGCTACAGAGGAAATTCTTTTCTTTTTGAATGTCTTTATTTTCTTGTCCACAGTGCTCTCTGCTGACACCTCTGTCCGTATCAGGAACTGTCCATAGCAGGAGAAAATCCCCATAGCAAACCTCTCCTGCTCTGGACAGTTCCTGATCCGGACATCAGGTGTCAGCAAGAGAGCACTGTGGACAAGACAAAAAAGAAATGCAAAAAGAAAATAATTTCCTCTGTAGCATACAGCTGCTAAAAAGTACAGGAAGGGTAAAGATTTTTTAATAAGTCATTTACAAATCTGTTTAACTTTCTGGCGCCAGTACCCTCCCATAGAGATATGGATGTGGCGGGGGTCAAGACGCTGCATTTCTGGGGGGATAAGTTTTTCAGTATGACATATCTCCTTTAATGCTATCCATCCACTGCAGCATAGCCATGCCCCCTGGAGACCATGTGATGTATGACATATTGTCTGGCCGCATGGAATGCTGGGAAAGGTGTAAATTACTTCTATTAAAAAATCTTAATCCTTCCAGTACCTATCAGCTGCTGTTATGATCCACAGGAAGTTTTTCCTTTTGAATTTCCTTTGTCTGACCACAGTGCTCTCTGCTGACACCTCTGTCCATTTTAGGAACTGTCCAGAGCAGGATAGGTTTGCTATGGGGATTTTCTTTCTCTGGACAGTTCCTGACATGGACAGAGGTGGAAGCAGAGAGCACTTTGGTCAAACTGAAAGGAAATTCAAAAAGAAAATAACTGCTGTTCTGATCCACAGGAAATTAAGTACTGGAAGGATTAGGATTTTTTTAATAAAAGTAGTTTACAAATCAGAATTCAGGTAGAAGAAACAGACATGGTCGCACATCTACAATCTTGTATAATGATCTGATTGCTTCTCAGCATAATATCAAAAACTAACAGGTTGTTATATACGTTTTGATCAAAAAGTACAAGCCCACTCGCCACGTCAAGGCCACCTATCCAGAGTGGGTCCCTAACGTCCCCAGCATAAAATGGCGCAGCACAGGGCGGCGACCACCACCGCCGCAACACCAGTGCCCACAGGGGGAACGACCCACTGGCAGAGCAGCCCCAACGCCTCTCAAACCAGTCTATGGGCCGCACCCCCCCCCCCCCGCAGACACGGCGCCACGGCAGTAACGGACGCTGCACAGCACCACACCAGTGTGAACAAGGTGTTACAGCTCACTTACCATGCGCTCACAGCCAGACTGGGAGGCTTCTAGGAAAGAAATGGCCCTTGTGTAGCTGCTACCTGCTACTTATATAGGGTTGGGCTGAGGGGGTGGGGAAGAGTGCAGCACATGTACAAAGTGGCATTGAGTGGTTTGAGTGGCACTGGGGCTGCTCTGCCAGTGGGTCGTTCCCCCTGTGGGCACTGGTGTCGTGGCGGTGGTGGTCGCCGCCCATTGCTACACCATTTTATGCTAGGGACGTTAGGGACCCACTCTAAATAGGTGGCCTTGACGTGGCGAGTGGGCTTTGTACTTTTTGATCAAGACGTATATACTAACAACCTGTTAGTTTTTGAAATTATGCTGAGAAGCAATCAGATCAGTATACGAGATTGTAGATGTGCGACCATGTCTGTCTTCTACCCGAATTCGCATTGTAATTTACAAATCTGTTTGTTTCTGGCACCAGTTGATTTAAAAAAAAAAAAAAAAATGCTTCCGGTGGAGTACCCCTTTAAATTACTCAAAGGTCCCATTGTTTGGCTGATACTACTTGGTACAGCCATGGGTAAAAAGTTAGGCTCTAGGGAGTGCCATAGAAGATGGTAATAATTTTCATGGGGTCATAACAATAATCCTCTCCTCTGTACTGCAGGTGCTGGAGTACTTGTTCATCCATTCACAGCTGTGTGAGAAAGGCTTTGATCCATTACTGGTCGATGAGGCTCTAGAGATGCATCAGTGCTCTGAGGAGAAGGTAGGTGTCCGGCCTTTAGTGCTGTGCTCCATTTATCCTTATTGCCTTTTTTACTGCCCCAATGTACATGAATTTAACTACTATATTACTGTCCCCTATGTACAAGAATATAAGTATTATAATACTGTTCCTATACACAAGAATATAACTACTACAATACTGCTCCTATACACAAGAATATAACTACTATAATACTGCCTCCTATATACAAGAATATAACTACTATAATACTGCTCCTATATACAAGAATATAACTACTATAATACTGCTCCTATATACAAGAATATAACTACTATAATACTGCCTCCTATATACAAGAATATAACTACTATAATACTCCTCCTATATACAAGAATATAACTACTATAATACTGCTCCTATATACAAGAATATAACTACTATAATACTGCTCCTATACACAAGAATATAACTACTATAATACTGCTCCTATACACAAGAATATAACTACTATAATACTGCCTCCTATATACAAGAATATAACTACTATAATACTGCTCCTATATACAAGAATATAACTACTATAATACTGCTCCTATATACAAGATTATAACTACTATAATACTGCTCCTATATACAAGAATATAACTACTATAATACTGCTCCTATATACAAGAATATAACTACTATAATACTGCTCCTATGTACAAGAATATAACTACTATAATACTGTCTCCTATATACAAGAATAGAACTACTAGAATACTGCTCCTATACACAAGAATAGAACTACTAGAATACTGCTCCTATACACAAGAATATAACTACTATAATACTGTCTCCTATATACAAGAATATAACTACTATAATACTGCTCCTATGTACAAGAATATAACTACTATAATACTGTCTCCTATATACAAGAATATAACTACTATAATACTGCTCCTATATCCAAGAATATAACTACTATAATACTGCTCATATGTACAAGAATATAACTACTATAATACTGCTCAATATACAAGAATATAACTACTATAATACTGCTCCTATGTACAAGAATATAACTACTATAATACTGTCTCCTATATACAAGAATATAACTACTATAATACTGCTTCTATATACAAGAATAGAACTACTATAATACTGTCTCCTATATACAAGAATATAACTACTATAATACTGCTCCTATGTACAAGAATATAACTACTATAATACTGCCTCCTATGTACAAGAATATAACTACTATAATACTTCTCCTATATACAAGAATATAACTACTATAATACTGCTCCTATATACAAGAATATAACTACTATAATACTGCCCCTATATACAAGAATATAACTACTATAATACTGCCCCTATATACAAGAATATAACTACTATAATACTGCTTCTATATACAAGAATATAACTACTATAATACTGCTCCTATATACAAGAATATAACTACTATAATACTGCTCCTATATACAAGAATATATCTACTATAATACTGCTTCTATATACAAGAATATAACTACTATAATACTGCTCCTATATTCAAGTATATAACTACTATAATACTGCTCCTATGTACAAGAATATAACTACTATAATACTGCCTCCTATATACAAGAATATAACTACTATAATACTGCTCCTATGTACAAGAATATAACTACTATAATACTTCTCCTATATACAAGAAAATAACTACTATAATACTGCTCCTATATACAAGAATATAACTACTATAATACTGCCCCTATATACAAGAATATAACTACTATAATACTGCTCCAATATACAAGAATATAACTACTATAATACTGCTCCTATATACAAGAATATAACTACAATAATACTGCCTCCTATATACAAGAATATAACTGCTATAATACTGCTCCTATATACAAGAATATAACTACTATAATACTGCTCCTATGTACAAGAATATAACTACTATAATACTGCTCCTATATACAAGAATATAACTACTATAATACTGCTCCTATATACAAGAATATAACTACCATAATACTGCTCCTATATACAACAATATAACTACTATAATACTGCTCCTATATACAAGAATATAACTGCTATAATACTACCTTGTATAACACTGGTTTCCTGTCTTCCAGACGATGGCCTTTCTTCAGCTGATGAGTAAATTTAAGGAGATGGGGTTCGAACAGAAAGAGATAAAGGAAGTTTTGTTACTTTATAACAACGATCAGGACAAGGCACTGGAGGAGCTGATGGCGCGCGCCGGCCCCAGCTGAACCCCCTCCTCCCACCTCCCTATCACTATAGGCTCTTAACCAACGTTCGGATAGGAAGATCCTACGACAAGCTTTCCGTTCACAGAGGAGCGCAGAGAGAGAGAGCGAGCGAGCGCGGCCAAACCCGCTGCGTCCTACCGCGTTACGTCTTCTACTCGTTTTTATTTTCTTTCCCTTTGCACAAAAAAGGCCAGCTAAGGATATATCGTAAGAAGTGCCCTTTCACCCCCAAACCTTTACCCCTCTCCCCCCCCCCCCCTCTTCCAACGAATGAAGAGGTTGTTTTGCTGAACCTTTAAGTGCACGATAGTGGAGGGGGGAAGTCGAATTTTAGGGATTTTTTTTTTCTCTTTTTGCAGTGTAAGTGGGAACGGAGAAGATTTGATGCGCGAAGCTGCTGATGCTTATACTGGAATACGGACTGTTGTACCCGATATGGCGAAGATTAGTGCAATTATTATTTTATTTTTATTTGGATAGATAGTGCTACACTGGTGATAAAAATCCTCGCAGGAGCATAGAGTTCAATGCAGACTAATGTGTTCGGTCTGTGTCATCCACCAGCCGCTTGGTGGTGGTCGCAGTTTAGCACTGGTAAAAGCTGTGACCGCTTCTTGGAATTGTTTTATTATGCTTTAAGTTATTGAGTTTTCAAAGCTTTATCTGTGCATCGAAGGACATTGTTCACACTCCCCTCTTTTACCTTTTTTTTAAGGGGTACTCCACTGCCCCAGCGTTGGGAACAGTGTAGTTCCGAGTGCTGGGTGCGGGGTCGTGACGTCAAGCCACGACCCCCCCCCCCAATGCAAGTCTATGGGAGGGGGCGTGGCGGTAGCCACGCCGCCTCCCATAGACTTGCATTGAGGGGTCGTGGCGTGACGTCACAAGCCCGCACTCGGAACTAAATGTACTGAACGCTGGGCCAGTGGAGTACCCCTTTAATGGACACCGTTTTGGGATGCTAGCAGCTGTTAAACTGTACACGGAAGGCGGTCGCAGTCCCAACGGTGTATTGTATTAACCCCCTCTTTCCTGCCCAAAATAAACTAGTTTGGTTGAGATTTTGACATGTGGTTGCGCGCGCGAGGAAACATCGTATCGACTTGTTCCTGGTCTAAGAACAGGGAACAATATCCAAATAGCGACCGTAAGGGATGAACCGCAGCGTACTGTTTCCGGAATGTTGGATGAACAAGTTGCCACAGACTTTACCATAATGCCGTGGTCTCCATATTTGCAGAACTACAACTCTCAGCATACCCCGACTGCGGTCGTAATTTTGCAACTGGCTGGCGACGACTGCCGTTAAGCGGGCTCGGCGGCACGTTTTCATAGATAGATCGGCCGGAGAATGATAGTCCCTGCAGCTCAGCAGTTGCTGGACTCGGGCATAAGGTGGCGCCACCACCTGTCTACGTGATCTAACTTTTCTTTAAGCACTTTGTTCCCCACCCCCACCCCCGCCGCTTCTGTTCCTTTACAGAATTATAGCTAGTATTTCAGATCATCTTTTGATAGTACAAAGTGTATTATGTTGTACATTGTTTAAGATATATAAAAAAAGAAACATGTAAATCTTAAGTCTTGATGAATATATAAGTAATTTGCTAAATATTTTCTTTCTCCCCACAGAGGTACTAATAAAACTCTAAAAGAACAAATCAATGTCTTGTGAGCTTCGTTTTTCCTTTTGCTCAGCCGGAGGCCGTGATTGTGACGTCACGGTCACGCCCCCTCTATTCATATCTATGGGCTGACACGCCCCCTCCCATAGACATAAATGGAGGGGGCGTGGCAGTGACATCACGACCACTGCCACAGGAACCCAGCGTTTGTTTAGAACGCTGGGTCCTGCGGGAGATCGCGGGGAGCCTCAGCAGCGGGCCCCCTGCGATCAGACATCTTATCTCCTATCCTTTGGATAGGGGATAAGATGTCTAGCAGCGGAGTACCCCTTTAAGGTTGTATTCAGACACACCGGATCTGCTGCACCAGATCACTTTACAACTTTAAATCCACAGTGTACACATCCTAAAGCAGTGATCTTCACTGTGGCCCTCCAGCTGTTGGAAATCTTCAACTAACAGCGTGCCTGGACATCCTTTGTCATTTGTTGGTGCAGAAGCCTTTGTTGGTGATGACAGCGCCAAGACACCTCTTGTATGGAGAAACCAGTTTTATGCATTGATCTGGGGGGATTTTGGCCCATTCTTCCATAAACATTCTTCAAATCATGAAGGTTCTGCGGGCCTCTTCTATGAATCATTATCTTCAGTTCTTTCCATAGATTTTCAGTGGGATATAAGTCAGGTGATCGACCGGCCTATTCTAGCAGATTGATTTTCTTTTAAGCCAGTTGGTAGATGGCAGCAGATGTTTGTGTTTAGATGGGTAAATTTACCCATTCATCCTTCCTTTGATGATGCAACGTTTGCCAGAACAGTTTGCTGAAAAGTCACCCCACACCATGAACACCACTTCTAAACCTCACTGTTAATGTTTTTAGGGTGATGTGCAGGGCTGTTTCTCCTTCAAACATGGTGTATTATGACACCAAACAGTTCCATTATACTCTCTAGAGATGAGCGAACTTACAGTAAATTTGATACGAACTTCTCGGCTCAGCAGTTGATGACTTTTCCTGCATAAATTAGTTCAGTTTCAGGTGTTCCCGTGGGCTGGAAAAGGTGGATACAGTCCTAGGAGACTCTTTCCTAGGACTGTATCCACCTTTTCCAGCCCACCGGAGCACCTGAAAGCTGAACTAATTTATGCAGGATAAGTCATCAACTGCCGAGCCGAGAAGTTTGTGACGAATCAAATTTACTGTAAGTTCGCTCATCTCTAATACTCTCATCTGACAGCACTATATTCTTCCAGTATTTCAATGTTATACAAGCCACAACTTGCTTATTATTCACTTTACACTTCTGTATTATGGCCCCAATAGAGCTCACTGGAACATTCAGAAACTTAGAAATGTGCCTGTAACCAACTCTATTATGTTTTATAACAATTATGTTGTGAAGGTCTGGAGACTGCTCTTTGCTTTCACCCGTCATGAGATGTGTCTTGTGTGACTCCTTGGCAATGAGAACTTTTTGTAGCCATCAGTTGGGACTGAACCAGCTGATATTAAAGGGGTAGTCCAGTGGTGAAAAACTTATCCCCTATCCTAAGGATATGGGATAAGTTTGAGATCGCGGGGGGTCCGACCGCTGGGGCCCCCTGCGATCTCTCTGTACGGGGGCCAGGCTCTCCGGCCAGATAGCGGGTGTCGACCTCCGCACGAAGTGGCAGCCGACACGCCCCCTCAATACATCTCAATGGCAGAGCCGGAGATTGCCGAAGGCAGCGCTTCGGCTCTGCCATAGAGTTGTATTGAGGGGGCGTGTCGGCCGCCACTTCGTGCGGATGTCGACACACCCCCTTCCCGCGCGCTGTCGGGGCTCCGTACAGGAGATCACAGGGGGCCCCAGCGGTCAGACCCCCCACAATCTCAAACTTATCCCCTATCCTTAGGATAGAGGATAAGTTGTTCACCACTGGACTACTCCTTTAATTTGCACTAACAAGAAGCTGGATTGCTTATTAATTTTTGAGATTTCAGCTGTTGTCTTGGCTTTCCATGCCTTTTTGTGTTCACTCTGTGTGTTCACTTTTATTTTTTATTCTTCCTTTTGTTACCAACATCAGGTGAAAATTTCATATGAAAAATCATATCAAAAGTCAGACTATTCCACCCTGAAACAGAACAGTCCACCCATACTGAAATTGTGTATTTTAGGCTGTGTTCACACGGGGCATTTAATAAAGTGGTACTGATGCTAATTACTGCCTCAACTGTACTGCTATTGTGCTATATATTGCATTAAAAGTTGCACAATTTTACTGTGGTAATTAGTGATAATGCTACTTAAATGCTCTGTGTGAACACACACATATATATACACACACACACACACACACAGTGATTCCTCAACATACAATGATCTTTTCTGGACATTGTAACCTGAAACCAGACTCAACATACAATGCTACGACAGTTCAGATCTGTGAAACGTGGCAAGGGCCGGAAGAACTGACCAATCAGAATGGGCGTTCACTGGTAAAACCCCTGTATTACTGAAGTGCATGCACTGACTGGTGTCTGGTAGCGCCCCCCCTACAGTACAGGGAGGTATTACATGTTCTGTACTACTCTTTACTTGTATTACTGAAGTGTATGCACTGACTGGTGTCTGGTAGCGCCCCATACAGTACAGGGAGGTATTACATGTTCTGTACTACTCTTTACCTGTATTCCTGAAGTGTATGCACTGACTGGTGTCTGGTAGCTCCCCCTACAGTACAGGGAGGTATTACATGTTCTGTACTACTCTTTACCTGTATTACTGAAGTGTATGCACTGACTGGTGTCTGGTAGCGCCCCCTACAGTACAGGGAGGTATTACATGTTCTGTACTCTTTACCTGTACCAGGGTTAGCTGCTCCTTTTGGAGACCAGGTGCGGGTGGCTCCATGTTACTCTTTTATGACATTGGGGGAGATTTATCAAAACCTGTCCAGAGGAAAAGTTGCTCATGGCAACCAATCAGCACGCTTCTTTCATTTTTAACGAGATTTCTGCAAAATGAAAGAAGCTGTTTGGTTGCTATGGGCAACTGGGTGATTTTTTCCTTTGCACTGAGTTTTGAAAAATCTCCCCATTGTGTACTGTACAGGACCCTGAAGAAGCTCCTGTCCTCTATATACACAGTGATTACAGCTCCCAGCAGATCTTTCTTACTTTTATATGTAAGGATTTGCTTTATCTATATTAGTTATCTACTTATTTTTCTTTCATCCTCACTTTTTCCTATTTTTGGATGACAATTTGGTGGCTTCAAAACATATCACCAGGTTTCTGTAGAGTTATAATCTCAACATACAATGGTCTCAACATACAATATTATTTGGTTCCAGGACAACCATTGTAACTTGAGGGACGTGTGTGTGTGTGTGTGTGTATGTAATATATATATATATATATATATATATATATATATATATATATATACACACACACACACACATTTTATATATAATTTATGTAGCATAACAAACCACAAATCAATGCCGACCTCCATCCCAGGTCAGAGTCAATGTGTAAATATCCACTAGAAGAGGACAATGGGTTTTTGTTCATTTATTTTTTTAATAATTTCATTTGTATAACAATCAACTCACAAATAAAGTAATCCATAAGTCAAAGTTATATACAGCCCTCACCTGAGACAGCTACAGCTCAGAAGTGACCTCTCATAGTATTATATCAGAACTGTTGTTAGGATCAGTCCTGACCAGTATTATAGACAATTCTGCATTGTGTTGTTCTTCTGTTAGTCATCCTGGAAATGTATTCATTTTGTATTCCTGGCCATACACAATTTCAACATGGATTGGACTGTAGACTCTACTGACAAGGAAAATGTTAGTGTATTGAGTTGTTCTGCCTGGAAATATATTTTTTGGAAACTTTTTATATTTTTTGTCTCTTTCAGGAAACAACACAGACAGGTCAGGGGGAGTGTTATGTCTTTATCATTAGATGGGCCCGGGAATAACAATCTGCAGAAGAAGACATCGGACAGAGACTTTGGATAGTGTCTTAAAGGAGAATTCCAGCCAAAATTATCATGGGAGGTCTGACTGCTGGGACCCCCTCCCATCTCCGGAACAGGACCCGGCTTTTAGTGAGGAGTGTGTATAGTCTACAGGTAGACGGCATGCAGTTCGTTCATTTCTATGGGAGCCCCGATGATGTCCCATTGCTGTACTCTGGTGTCTTTGCCGCTCTAATGGAAATGAATGGAGCGTGTGCCGTCAACTGCACACTCTTCACTGAGTGACAGGTCCTGTCCAGAGATCATGGCTGTCCCAGCAGTTGGATTACCCCCGCGATCAGCTACTTATCCTGTGGATAGGGGAGAAGTTCATTTTGGCTGGATTTCTCCTTAAAGGGGTTCTCCACCATATGGTGATTTTAGTACATACCTGGCAGACAGTAATGGACATGCTTAGGAAGGATCTGCGCTTGTCTTGGGGCTAAATGGCTATGTTGTGAGATTATCATGACACTGTGGCTAGCTATCTGTAAACTGGTATTTCCTGTTTTAGTTTTCTTTTTTTGACTACAAATCCCATAATTCAATTTTCCTCCCTCCCACACATCAGCCACCCCACCCATTGAAACATAAATGAGCTGCATCCATTCAAAAGACCTGTGATTTTCAATGAGGGTGCCTACAGCTGTTGCAGATTGATCTCTCTCCCACCAAGCGATCGCTCCACCCATTGAGGCAGACAGGCTCCCTGTCATCAGCTGACTAGTGATGTCAGGTCTCAGCCGCATTGCAAGCTGGGAAAATTCTGAGACAGCAGTCATTTTGTATGCTGTTAAAAATAAATATTCGGGTGAAAATCACAGAAGAATTGTGAGAAAACCGTCACACACAGGTACAGACACTATATTATGAACTACACTAACTTTACAGCTCCTGTAGCATCGTCCTGGAATACCCCTTTAACCCCTTAAGGACCGAGGATTTTTCAGTTTTTGCATTTTTGTTTTTTTCTCCTTGCCTTTTAAAAAAAAAAAAAATCCATATGAGGCTTATTTTTCGCACCACCAATTCTACTTTGTAACGACATCAGACATTTTGCCCAAAAATCTACGGCAAAACGGGAAAAAAAAAATCCTTGTGAGACAAAATTGAAAAAAAAATGCAGTTTTGTAACTTTTGGGGGCTTCCGTTTCTGCACAGTACATTTTTCGGTAAAAATGACACCTTATCATTATTCTGTAGGTCCATACAGTTAAAATGTTCCCCTACTTATATAGGTTTGATTTTGTCGCACTTCTGGAAAAAATCATAACTACATGCAGGAAAATTTATACGTCTGACCCCCTATAACTTTTAGATTTTTCCGTGTATGGGGCGGTATGAGGGCTCATTTTTTGTGCCGTGATCTGACGTTTTTAGCGGTGCCATTTTTGCATTGATAGGACTTATTGATCACTTTTTAATGATATAAAAAGTGACCAAAAATGCACTATTTTGCACTTTGGAATTTTTTTGCGCGTACGCCATTGACCGTGCAGATTAACGATATATTTTTATAATTCGGACATTTCCGCACACTGCGATACCATATGTTTATTTTCATTTACACTTTTTTTTTTTTTTTTTTTATGGGAAAAGGGGGGTGATTCAAACTTTTAAAAGGGTGTTATCTTTATAACACTGCACACACTGATCTTTATCATTGATCAATGGTTTCTCATAGGAAACCAGTGATCGATGATTCTGCCGCTTGACTGCTCATGCCTGGATCTCAGGCACTGAGCAGTCATTCGGCGATCGGACAGCGAGGAGGCAGGTAGGGACCCTCCAGCTGTCCTGTAAGCTGTTCGGGATGCCGCGATTTCGCCGCGGCTATCCCGAACAGGCCACTGAGCTAACCGGCATACTTTCACTTTAGACACGGCGTTCAACTTTGAATGCCGCGTCTAAAGGGTTAATAGCGGTACGTCATGTGTCCTTAAGGGGTTAAAGAGTACCTGTCACCAAATAAACTTTTCTAAACTAACTCAGGCTATGTTTCCTAACACCCCTCCTCACATTAAAGTAAACATTTCAGAGTTTTAAAAAGCTGTGTATCTTACCTTAATCTTGCTCACATAGTGCAACCTCACAGCAGGAGAAAGTGGGCGTTTCCCAGCAGGCATGACATCACTGAAGCCTGCTGGGGGACCACTTCTGCCCTCATATCATTGCAGTGCTGTGATGAATAGAAGACCTTAGGCGCTGTGCACTTCCTGAGTTTGGTCTACTGCTTGGCCAGGAGGAGACCAAACTCACTGTATTAATTGTGGCAAGGAACAGAACAGAGCCACCAAGGGGCCGTTTTTTTTTTTTTTTTTTTTATCCAATTGTATTTTAAACATTCATGTTGATAATTTTAAAAGCAAGTGAATGGGGAAAGTGTCTGCTAATTACACAAGGAACACTATATTAAAAATTTTATTTGGTGACAGGTACTCTTTAAGGCACTACCCCGAAGGATCTGTAGGCACACATCTGTCCTAAGGCTCATTGTGCAGATTCTAATTCCTGGTCCCATCTTATGATAAAGAAGACATAATTCCCCTGAAGAAGCTAACTTTAGCTGGAGTTCCCCTTTAAATACTGTGCAGCTCATGTTGACCCGATCATTCACAACCTCTTATAAGATACAAGTGCCTGTAAAAGTATTGACTTTTATGATCCTGCTGTAGGGTCATGGTCATCTGTAGAGATAAGCGAACTTACAGTAAATTCGATACGTCACAAACCTCTCGGCTCGGCAGTTGACTTATCCTGCATAAATTAGTTCAGCTTTCAGGTGCTCCGGTGGGCTGGAAAAGGGGGATATAATCCTAGGAAAGAGTCTCCTAGGACTGTATCCACCTTTTCCAGCCCACCGGAGCACCTGAAAGCTGAACTAATTTATGCAGGATAAGTCTGGAGGCACCCAGGTTGGGAAAACTCTGGACTACATACATGGCTTGTTTTAAATTCTTTAAAATTAAGTGCTACAGATTCAGAAACTGTGCAGAGCAGGATAGGTTTTCTATGGGGATTTTCTCCTAATCTGGACAGTTCCTAAAATGGACAGAGGTGTCAGCAGAGAGCACTGTGGTCAGACAGAAAGGAAATTCAAAAGGAAAATAACTTCCTGTGGAGCATACTGCAGCTGATAAGTACTGGAAGGATTAAGATTTTTAAATAGAAGTCATTTACAAATCTCTTTAAATCAACTTGTGCCAGAAAGTTAAAGAAAAATGTTATCCAAAATGTTTTCCAGTGGAGTACAAAGAAATGTTAAATGTATAAAAAAAAAATTTATATCCATCCCAAAAATTAAGAATATTGATGCTGGATGGAAGAAATTTTACCGTACGATATTTGTGTTCCCATCTCATATCAACATTCACGTATTGTACCCGCTGTCATCGATAAAAAGGGTCGCTTTATTGTGGGATTAACCATACCTCACCCCAATGATGCTTGTTATTACAATTCCTTCTGTGTTAGGGATCGGTGGTCTCCCAACGTTGGCCCTTCAGCTGTTGCTAAACTACAACTCCCAGCATGCCCAGACAGCCAACGGCTGTCTGGGCATGCTGGGAGTTGTAGTTTTGCAACAGCTGAAGGGCCAACGTTTGGAGTCCACTATTGTAGACTAGCCTATAATACTTGGACTGGTTATCGATGTGCCTGACCAGGTCTGGACTCTTTTATTCCTGATGGGTTACGTCCTCGCTCATCACGGGTTAAGAGCAGCAGACATAGTCGTTCAGCTTCTGAGGCTTTCTGTCGTGGACGGAAGACGGCGGAGCGGAGGAGTCTGCAAGGTTGTGGTCCAGGAACCTGTGCAGCTGAGCCCTCAGGTTCTCTATATGTTTACACTTAAGGACCAAGATGGCGTCCAGCTTCCTCACATATTCCGGAAAATCCTGCAGACAAGATGAAGAGGGGAGACATTATTTTAAGGGTCGTTCCAAGATAAAACATTCATGGTCTGATCACTGGGATTGAACCTCCACCGACTGACTGCAATGTCCCTTTATTGTTCACTAGAGCCCTAAAAACCTACATGAATAGGAAGTCAATTACACAATCATTGGCCTATGATTAAGGGTGTTTAATCCCCAAAACACGTCAGACAGCTTGTTGGATTTTTATGAAGATTTAATAAAGATGATGATGCAATCCTCAAGCGCTGGGTACATGTTTCTTCTATGGTTGGTTTGATGGGGTTGCAGCATTCTCGCATATCTCGGGAGCTTGCCGACGGTGGATTTGGCGAGCTGGATTTGTCTTCCTTTTCTATCTAATGCTATCAATCTTGGAAAAACTCAGGTCTAAAATTAATTTTTCTTAACCCCTTTAAAACCCAAAGATTACATTTTTCTTTTTGCTGATCAGATGGGTTCAGCTTTTGTGCCCATTCATTGTAAGATATGTTTTAAAGGGGTACTCCGGCGAAAAACATGTCATCCCCGAAGGATAGGGAATAAGATGTCTGATCGCAGAGGTCCCACTGCGCCCCCTCCATTAATGTCTATGGGAGGGGGCCTGACGGGGAGGGAGGGGATGAGAGTTTTATCATTTAAGGACGCAGGGTTTTTCAGTTTTTGCATTTTCATTTTTTCTTCATCACCTTCAAAAAATCATAACCTTTTCAATTTTGCACCTAAAATTCCATATGATGGCTTATTTTTTGCGGCATCAATTCTACTTTGCAGTGACATTAGGCATTTTACCAAAATATTCATGGCAAAACGGAAAAAAAATTAATTGTGCGACAAAATTGAAGAAAAAATACCATTTTGTAAATTTTGGGGGCTTCCGTTTCTACACAGTGCATTTTTCGGTAAAAATTACACCTTATTATTATTCTGTAGGTCCATACGGTTAAAATGATACCCTACTTATATAGGTTGGATTTTGTATTACTTCTTAAAAAAAAAAAATAAATAAATAACTACATGCAGGAAAATTTATACGTTTAAAATTGTCATCTTCTGACCCCTATAACTTATTTTTCTGCGTATGGGGCTGGTATGAGGGCTCATTTTTTGCGCCGTGATCTGAAGTTTTTATTGGTACCATTTTTATATTGATTAGACTTTTTAATTGATTTAAATACGCTATTTTAAACTTTGAAAATTTTTTGCGTGTACGTCATTGACCGTGCGGTTTAATTAACATTATATTTTTATAGTTTGGACATTTCCACACGCGGCGATACCACATATGTTTATTTTTATTTACACTTTTTTTTTTTTTTATGGGAAAAGGGGGGTGATTCTTACTTTTATTAGGGAAGGGGTTAAATGATCTTTAACTTTTTTTTTTTTACACTTTTTTTTCCTGCAGTGTTATGTCCTCCCAGACCTGGACTAAAGCATACGCCAACTCCTGGACAGTCTGTGGTGCAACGTGGTGTTGGTGGATGGAGCGAGACATGATGTCCCTGATGTGCTCAATCGGAATCAGGTCTGGGGAACGAGCGGCCCAGTCCATAGCATCAATGCCTTCCTCTTGCAGGAACTGCTGACACACTCCAGCCACATGAGGTCTAGCATTGTCTTGCATTTGGAGGAACCCAGGGCCAACCGCACCAGCATATGGTCTCACAAGGTGTCTGAGGATCTCCTCTCGGCTACCTCTGGCAAGCACATGGAGGGCTGTGCAGCCCCCCCAAAGAAATGGCACCCCACACCATTACTGACCCACCGCCAAACCGGTCATACTGGAGGATGTTGCAGGCAACAGAACGTTCTCCACAGCGTCTCCAGACTCTGTCACATGTGCTCATTGTGAACCTGCTTTCATCTGTGAAGAGCACAGGGCGCCAGTGGCGAATTTGCCAATCTTGGTGTTCTCTGACAGATGCCAAATGTCCTGCACGGTGTTGGGCTGCAAGCACAACCCCCACCTGTGGAGGTCAGGCCCTCATACCACCCTCATGGAGTCTGTTTCTGACCGTTTTAGTGGACACATGCACATTTGAGGCCTGCTGGAGGTCATTTTGCAGGGCTCTGCTAGTGCCCCTCCTTGCACAAAGGCGGAGGTAGCGGTCCTGCTGCTGGGTTGTTGGCCTCCTCCACGTCTCCTGATATACTGGCCTGTTTCCTGGTAGTGCCTCCATGCTCTAGACACTGCAAACCTTCTTGCCACAGCTCGCATTGATGTGCCATCCTGGATGAGCTGCACTACCTGAGCCACCTGTGTGTTGAAGATTCCGTCTTATGCTACCACTATGAAAGCACTGCCAGCATTCAAAAGTGACCAAAACATCAGTCGGGAAGCATAGGAATGGAGAATTGGTCTGTGGTCGCCACCTGCAGAACCACTGCTTTACTGGGGGTGTCTTACTAATTGCCTATAATTTCCACCTGTTGTCTGTTCCATTTGCACAACAGTATGTGAAATTGATTGTCAATCAGTGTTCTTCCTGAGTGGACAGTGTGATTTCACAGAAGTGTCATTGACTTGGAGTTACATTGTGTTGTTTAAGTGTTCCCTTTATTTTTTTGAGCAGTGTATATGAGGGGAAGTGTTTACTTTCACTTTAGACGCGGTGATCAGCAATAACCCCTTAGACGCGGCGATCAAAGTTGATGTCTGGCATTAGACAAGGGTCCAGGCGTCATAGCAGGGGAGCGGGACGAGGGCGTACAGGTACACCCTTGGTTGGTCCCCAAGGTGTTAATGAGCAAAGGCAGTGAGAAATTCAGATTTTGCTAAGAGGCTACACAAGCTAAATGTAAGTATTACATCTCACCACAGGGCTCCATCAGTTCAGACTGTTTTATACTGCTCTATAATGCTTTCCATGCTGCTGCTATGTACAAAGACATAGAAGAGCAGTAGCTTCTCTTCTGTGTTTGTGAATTGTAAGGCTATGTTCACAGGGCGTCATTTTTCTGGAATGTCCCACGCCGTATGTTAAACAATGGCAAGAAATAGTGCTACTCCTCATGTACAGAACACACGGCAACGTATCCCAAATAGTTACCGTATTTACTAGAGTATAAGCGGAGTTTTTCAGCACGATTTTTCGTGCTGAAAACGCCCCCCTCGGCTTATACTCGAGTGAACTCACCGCCTATCAATCCCTTCATCAGTGGTCTTCAACCTGCGGACCTCCAGATGTTGCAAAACTACAACTCCCAGCATGCCCGGTTGAAGACCACTGCGGCCTTCGTCATCATCCAGCCCCCCCCTTTTTGTTTTGTACTCATCTCCCCTCGGCGGGAAGATAGGGTGAGCTGGTCCGGGCCATCTATGCTGCAGGGACCGTCCAGTGGGGATGGTTAGTCGTTGCGGAGTGTCCATTTTCACTGGTCGGGGGCCTCTTCTCCGCGCCCGGCCCCGGAGTAGTGACGTTGCTTTGACGACGACGTTCATGCGCAACGTCCCTGTGCATCGTCGTCAAGGCAACGTCACTAGTCCGGGCCCGAAGTGCGGAGAAGAGGCCCCCTGGTGAAAATGGACACTCCGCAACGACTAACCATCCCCACCGGACGGTCCCTGCAGCATAGATGACGAAGGCCGCAGTGGTCTTCAACCTGCAGACCTCCAGAGGTTTCAAAACTACAACAACCAGCATGCCCGGACAGCCACCAGGAGTTGTAGTTTTGCAACATCTGGAGGTCCGCAGGTTGAAGACCACTGATGAAGGGATTGACAGGCGGTGATGATGAAGGGGGGAGGATGATGGGGGTCTGAATGATTACATGGGGGATGATGTATTTCCCACCCTAGGCTTGTAGTCCAGTCAATAACTTTTCCTGGGTTTTTGGGGTAAAATTAGGGGCCTCGGCTTATATTCGGGTCAGCTTATACTCGAGTATATACGGTACCTGAAACAGGTATGCTATGAATACAAGCTATGAAGAAAGCGCTCACCGAGCTGGACGTGTGATTCAGCAGCATTTCCTCCAGTGAGCTCAGAGCCGACACCTCATTTAACTGTTTGCAATGTGCTTGAATGACAGCATGCCTGCAAAAAAAACAAAGCATGAAAGTAAAAGGGGTACTCCGGTGGAAATTTTTTTCCCCCAAATCAACTGGTGCTAGAAAGTTAAACAGATTTGTAAATTACATCTACATGAAAATCTTAATCCTTCCAGTATTTATCAGCTGCTGTATTCTCCAGAGGAAGTTGAGTAGTTCTTTCCAGTCTGACCACAGTGCTAACTGCTGCCACCTCTTTCCATGTTAGGAACTAGGGATGTCCTGATACCATTTTTTTTTTAAGACCGAGTACCGATACTCTAATTCTAGTACTCGCCAATACCAAGTACGAGTACTTTTGTTATAAAGGGAATCTGACCCCAGGGTGACCCGGTTTCTGGCGCTGCTTACCGTATGATATGTGGGTCCTTGTTGTGTACAATGGAGGCGGCTGCTGTAGTATGAGCCAAGATTTCTCTCTTCTCCATTGGACAGAACAGGCCGATGACCACATGATGAGCAGCGGTAGAAACCGGGTCACCTGACCTATCTACATATAAATTCAAGTTAGTGCAGGTGACTCTGCTGTAAGATTGTCTTTAATAGTAGGTAGTATCCCCTTGCAGACATTAGCAGCAGCCCCCTGGCAGTCATTAGTAGCAGCCCCCCTTTAGACAGTGGGCCCCCTTTTAAACAGCAGCAGGGCCCCCCCCCCTTATTAGACAGCAGCAGGCACCCCCCTATTAGACAGAAGCAGCACCCCCCCTTAAGGCAGCAGCAGGCCCCCCCCCCTTTTTTTGTCTTGTCCACAGTGCTCTCTGCTGACACCTGATGTCCAAATCAGGAACTGTCCAGAACAGGAGAAAATCCTCATAGCAAACCTATGCTGCTCTGGACAATTCCTGACACGGACAGAGGTGTCAGCAGAGAGCACTGTGGACAAGACAAAAAAAAAACAAATTAAAAAAGAATAGAATTTCCTCTGTAGCATACAGCTGCTTATAAGTACTGGAAGAGTAAAAAAATGTTTTAATAGAAGTCATTTACAAATCTGATTAACTTTCTGGCACCAGTTGATTTAAAAAAAGATGTTTTCCACCGGAGTACCCCTTTAAGGGGCACCCAGATTTTTTTTTTCAGGCAGATATTCCGCTGTGCAAAAGGGTCCTTACAGGATGATGGCTACTTTGCATAAAGCGTTGTTTCCCAATCAGGGTGCATCCAGGTGTTGCGAAACTACAACTCCCAGCATGCCCGGACAGCCAAAGGCTGTCCGGGCATGCTGGGAGCTGTAGTTTCGCAAAACAGATTGAGACACCCTGGTTGGGAAACACTGGCATAGAAGATGCCTAGAAATCCAACGTAACCCCTCCTATATATTTATAACCATTATCTTTACTTACTGAGCCTTTTCAAGAATCTTCACATGTTGACTTGTCAAATGAGAAGACTGTAAAGGGCTACTTGAGGTTAGTGTTCTTGGGCTTCGCTCATCTCTTATAAGGGCACAATTTGGTATCTCCTTGGCACCGCAGTGGCTAAATATACAGTTCATAAGTTTATTTTTAAGGTGTTCCAGCTCGCCGTCTCTTAAGGGAAGCTTGAAGGAGTCTTCAGAGCATTGGGGATCCAAGTCCAACCCACCGGGACCAGGACTAACATTGGTCGGTGAGGAGTTTACGACATTCTTGCAGTCACGGTCTTTGGCGGCTTCAACTTCGCCTTCTGACGGCTTCCTACCGAATACCAGTATTGGAGATTGGATTCCATTCATTTTGATATCTGAACCGCTGTCCTCGGTATCCGCGTCATATAAATGGCTAACCTGGTCCCTAAATCTAGGATGAGGAAAGTCTAAAAAGGAATCGCTGATGCTGTAGGAGTCATTGTTCCCTGAGGTTGGTATCTGTCCTGTGTAGCCAAGTCTAGCCAAACCGGAATGTATCGGGAACGGTGGAGAACCAGACTTGGACTCACAGCTGCTGTCCGTGAACCAGTCCTTGTCTTTGTGTACGGAGTTCTCCATAAATAAGCTCTCATTATATCGAAGCATTTTCTTGACCAAGTCTGATAGGTTCTTCTCGACAGACTGATCCTTGATGTGAGAGCCAACACCCAAGTCTGGACTATCTGACTCAACATGGACTCCAGAAAGTTCTGGTGGCTCAAGGTTACGCGTAGACTCCAGTGACCAGTTGTCCTTCAACAAAGACACGGTGAGGGGAGCCATCACTGCCGACTCGCATGAGGTATTGGCAACGGGGCTTCTTCTTTCAAGTAATGTGGGTCCTGTTGCTGGAGAGCCAGTTATGGGCACACTTCTACACCTTTCTTGTAAAGGACTAAAGTCACTACCTGACAAAGGTGAATCTTTTATGATCTTTTTGGGGTTTTCTAGGTCTTCCTGAGAAGAATATGGCTTTTCTGGTGTACTGTTGATATTGGACGAGCTTCGAGTGTTGGTGGACTCTTCTTCAGAGCTCCATCTAGCGTGGTTATCATTTTCCACTCTCTTTCTGTCTGATGGTACGCAACCGCATTTACCGTTTGGGGCATTTTTGTTCTCCTTCGATTCAGACACAAGATAGTGTGCTCCCTTCCTGATGTCTGAGCTTGGTGAACCCTGGTGAAGGAAAAAGGAAAGCCTTTCTCGGACCAACTCTTCCTTTCTCCCTTTCTTTTGGTTGGATGTGAAGGAAAAGGAGTCTTCGCTAAAGTCGCTGTCATCGGGATCTTCGAGCGGAGTTGCTTCACGTTGGGATGTGGAGCTTCTGACGTGACCCACCGTGATCTCTTGAGGCTTATACTGGTCCAATATCCTCTCGAGTGGTTGATAGTGAAGTTTCTGGAGAAGAATGGGAGGGTGCTGGATCTGCTCGTGATAGCATCTCAAGTGTTCTTCTCTTTCTTTCTGCTGCGGAAGACCCCCATATACACCCACCTTTCTTCCAGTGGGGTCATCACAAGCATCCCACAGTCTTGTGTTCTTATCTGTAAACATCTCGCTTCTGGAGACTATTAGCTTCTGTACTGGCTGCACAGCTTGGACTCTCTGTAATGGCCGCCGTCCACAATCTTCTTTAGCTTCGTTGCCCGTCTCTGGCTTAATATTGGGGGGATTCCTGGGTGTAGGGATCTTATCCTGACTTTCGCTCTTCTTTCTGCTGCTCTTTAATGTGCCTTTGACAGGACTGGTATGAGTAAGCCAGGTTTGGGTCGGACAGCCTCGGCTCCCTGTATTTTGCTTTGTGCAGATTTTGGGAGTGGACGATAAGGGGACATTGGATGGATGGAAAACCGATGGACAGGACTTGTGCTTGACGATGGTAGGGGAGGAGTTTGATTGCCCAAGTTTCACTTTTTTCGGAGATATTTTTTCGCCCAAAACAGATGGTGAATTCTGACCACGTTTGGGAGACTGGCATGGAGCAGTTCTGCCCCGACCGGTGCAAGATGTAGGGCACTTCATTCCTTTTTTTAGCTCCTTCACTCTAGAAAACAACATGCATATATTTTAGCTGGCATTACCTATACTATAAACATTTTGCCTAAATACAAACTGTGTGATATATCTTTTAAAACAGTGGGAACCTCCAGCTGATGGTAGTTGTAGTTTTGCAAAAGTTGGAGGTCCACACTTTGAGACCCCCCTGCTTTAGAACATAGGTATTAACTAGTGCCCCCCCCCCCCCCCCCCAGATGTTGCAAAACTTCCAACTCCCAGCATGCCCGACAGCCAGTAGCTGCAGCCAATGTCTGTCTGGGCATGTCCAGGCATGATGGGAGTTAAAGTTTTGCGACATCTGGAGGTCCACCAGTTTGAGACCCCCGTTTTAAAGTGACATCTTGATCGTTCAGCCCTTTTTCTATCTGTTTCTCCTTTACTGTCAGTTACCTAAGATGACAAGGTTGCAGGATCAGACTAGGGTTTGTTTGCAGTCAGTTACCACGGAGACACACTGCATAGGTGCCATAGACACAAAAGAGATATATAACCAAGATTATTTGCTTAAGATGCTTTGTTGCAGGCGAAATTTTAAGTTCAGCCAAATTTTCTGAAAAATTGTATTTTTGGTCGGGTGCACGGTGCAGTTTTGCCATAAAATCTAGGCATTCTGCAAAATTCTTATACTCTACAATGAATTGCCATTGACTTTCATGTATAAAAAAAACCACTTTTATATATGTCTACTTCTTAACTGTAAAGCAAAACAAATAAAAAGAGAAAAGGTGCACTCACCAGGAAATTTCGTAGTGGGCTGCAGGTGTTTGTGGTTCCACTGCTGCTGTTCCATCATAGCCACCCGGTGTATATGGACTGAATGTCAATAAAGAACCCACCAAAAAATTTCCTGGTGTGTGCACAGTTTCTCTTCTATTCGTTTTGCTTTGTGGACATTACGTGTATGCACCCCAGTGAAAAAAAGGAAGGCTTTGTTCACTCCCAAGTTGTTCTTTAAAGGGGTACTCCGGCCCTAAGACATCTTATCCCCTATCCAAAAGGATAGGGCATAAAATGTCTAACCGCGGGGGTCCTGCCTCTGGGGACCCCCGCAATCTTGCGATGCAAGATTGCGGGGTTCCCCAGAGGCGGGACCCCTGCGGTCAGACATCTTATCCCCTATCCTTTGGATAGGGGATAAGATGTCTTAGGGTCAGAGTACCCCTTTAAAGTATACACTAGCCACTAGACACTAGTATACAGTACATACTTCTTAACTGTCTCACAGCCTATCACTACTTACCTGTCTGCGTAGCGCAGAGTGTTCAGTGTGTGCTCTGTAGCCATGTGACTTGGAGATATATTGGCTATCATGCAGGTCTTCGAGTTTCCAATAAAGGAATCTTTCAACACCTATAAATGCAAAAAAAATCTTCACTAAACTCATAGAAAAAGCAATAACACAACGTAGAGACAGTACCTATGGTGCTTTCCATTAATAAACAACGCTGCATCTCATTGAGGTAAAAAATGAGGGGTGCTCAAATGTGAAGACAGACCAAAAGCATACTTCAATAAGTAAATAGGTACAATAAAATAATTAAAGAAGTACATTGGCACTCACTAAGACGTAACCTTTAAAGGGGTATTCCGGGAAAAAAAAGGCCAGAGGCAGCGGTAGACCACAAAACAGTCGGTTGAAAGCACAGGTTGGCTGCGGCCGGAGTCTTTTTTAGTCCCTACCTGTGGACTCTTTATACTGAATTATTAAAAAGGGGTTATCCAGGAAAAAATATGTTTTATATATCAACTGGCTCCAGAAATTTAAACAGATTTGTAAATGACTTCTATTAAAAAAAAAATCTTAATCCTTCCAATAATTATCAGCTGCTGAAGTTGAGTTGTTCTTTTCTGTCTGGCAACAGTGCTCTCTGCTGACATCTCTGCTTGTCTCGGGAACAGCACAGAGCAGAAGAGGTTTGCTCTGGGGATTTGCTTCTACTCTGGACACTTCCCGAGAAACGTGTCATCAGAGAGCACTTACACAGAAAAGAACAACTTAACTTCAGCAGCTCGTAAGTACTGAAAGGATTAAGATTTTTTAATAGAAGTAATTTACAAATCTGTTTAACTTTCTGGAGTCAGTAGAGATATATCTATATATATATATCTATATATCTATATATCTATATAGATAGATAGATAGATAGATAGATAGATATAAATAAATAAATAAATAAAAGTGTCAGCGCCTCCTAGTGGCAAGAGCATATACCCCATCAGTTCGGTGTCCCCCAATGAACAGCGACTGAGTTTTTTCCTGGATAACCCCTTTAATAATTCAGTAAGAAAAAGAAAAAAAAGAAGAAAAAAAAAAGAGTCCAACAGTAGAGACTAAACAAAAAAATAAACATAAAATAAATAAAATAAAAAAGACTCCGGCCGCAGCCAACTCGTGCTTGCAACCGACTGTTTTGCGGTCTACCGCTGCCTCTGGCCTCCTGGAAAGCAGAGGAAGCGAGAGACCACAAAACAGTCAGTGTCCAATTCAGTTTGGCTGCAACTGGAGCATTTTGATTTTTTTTTCCAACCGGCGGGCGCTTTTTACTGGATTATAAAAGGCTACATGTACCTATTATTACGTTTATTTTTCTTCATTATCATAGCATATTGTATTGAGAGGTTCCAAATTTAGAATTTTTTATTTTTTTTTATAAAATAAGTATATGGTGGCACATTATGTGACGGAGGTAGCAAATCAGTGCCCAACATGGCAGCAGTCAGTAGCCAAGGTCATGTGATGTCATGTCATTTGGATGTCATATCTGTGGCTAGTAAATGGCCTCAACCAGAGATAAGAATTTAAAAAGGTAAGTAGGTATATTAGGTATATTATCTTCTCTGATGAATAGAGAAAGCGAAACCACGGTTGAGCCACAAAGACAGCTTTGTTGTAGCTTTCCTATCAAACCTTTTTTGTTTATGTTGCAATCCATAGTTTGTTCTTACCTGGGTCAGCTTGCTCTGTCTAAAAGGTGTATGGGCCTGCTCCTGATCCAGCGCTCGTATACACTCCTTCAGCTGTGAAAGAACAGCAGATGGTTATATAGAAGTAACAGTGTTAGGCTGAACGGAAAATCTCTGTGCGGACATTTCCCTGGCAGAACATGCTGGCGCTAGGACCGCTCGGAAATGCGCAGCCTCATAGGCAGTGTTCACACAGCCGTCTAGACCCGTCCCATTCTTCTACTGTCAAAAAACGAAAAACGGACAATAACGGATGCAAACGGATGTTATCCGTTTGGATCCGTTATTGTTCAGTTAATAAACCCCAAAATATATTATTTTTTTGTTCTGAGCATGCTCAGAAGTAAAAACGAATCAAAAAACTTTTTTCAGTATTTTTTCTTCCGTTTTTTTTTTTTTTATATATATTTTTATTAAATTTTACAACAAACATTACACTATACAATAAACAATACATTTTTAGATTAAACATTAAAGTAAAAGGTGAATAATATATCAAGCTCAAGGAAACTATGAAGTATAATATGTTATACAATAGAATAAAATAAGTAAATTTCCATGCTGATAAAATACAACAGCATATATATATATATATATATATATATATATATATAAATAATAACAAATTAACTATAACAAGTCATAACATTTGCAGCGAAGGATATCAGATGTGATTAAATTAAAGGTATAGTAGTTATTGTTTTAATGGTCGGATTGCCTTCACACCCCTCCCCTTACAATAAGAGTAAACTAGACACTAAAATTAAATAAATAAATAAATAAATAAAAGATCTAAAAGTAATTCTGATAATGTATCTAGAAGGAATCATGTGACATTAGGGAATTTATGTAACCATGCATTCCAATTGTTTCTTTTTTTTATACCAAAACCATTTTGGTGCGCCAATGTGATCTCATATTTGCAGTTGGTAGTTACATTTGCTATAAGTTCCTGGATTGTTGGGACATCGGAAGATTTCCATCTTCTTGTAAGTAAACGTTGGGCGGTAAAAATTATGTGACAAATGGGAATACAAAATTTTTCTGGAATTTCATGAATGCCCAACAATAAAAGAGCGAATTCTTGTGTAAGAGTGGAATATTTTCCGGTTAGGTCATTGATAAGTTTTTCAACCTCCAACCAAAACGGTGCAATAATTGGGCAATTCCATAGAAGATGTTTCAAGGTTCCTGTCTCATTACAATTTCTCCAACATTTATTAGACATGGAGTGATAAAATTTTGCTAATTTAGCTGGTGTATAATACCAGTTGGTTAGAATTTTCATATATTGTTCCCAGTGGTTAATACACATAGAGGATTTCTTGGCCCAAATAAAGGTTTTTTCCCATGTAGTTAAAGGTATGGTGATATTAAGTTCAAATTCCCATTTTTTTAAATGGGAAAGTGAATGTCTAGGATACTGGGATTGGTTAAAGTGATGGTAAAATTGCTTAATATTTCTTTTATGGAGGATTTCCGGGTCACCCAAAACATCTCCCAAAAATCGTGGTAAAACAACATCTTTATTTGGAAATTTTTGCAAATAGTTTATAATTTGGCTATATATAGAAACATCAGTAGGAGGTAAACAATATTTTGTAGCAAGTTCTGGAAAAGATAATAATCTATTTCCAACAAACATGTTTGCTAAATATTTGATTCCTTTAGCATACTAAGTGTCTAGGTTAATATTAGGGAAATGGATATTAATTGAATGAAGAGGGATGTGGTAAAATGAAACATCTATGTTTAGAGTGTTTTTATTACTAAAAAGAGACCATATCTTTAGTGTTTCTTTTACAGAAGGGGATATAGAAAATCTTTTCATGGTATGGATTCTGTCTGCACAACTTAATGCATTTCTCCAGTATTTAATCTGAGTAAGTTCATTTTCAATCTGAACCCATCTTTTAGATTGTTCAGCAGGGATTAGCCAAGCAAGAGATTGAGAAATGATGCTTGCTTTTCTGTATGCTTCTAAGTTTGGAACATTTAATCCTCCAAATTGAGTAGGTGACAATAAGATGTTATGAGCAATTCTAGCTTTTTTTTTTTTTTTTACCCCATATAAATTTAAAAAGTCTTTTTTGAAGTGCGTTTATAGTATTTTTAGGAATTTTGATAGGGAGAGTTCTAAATAAATACAATATCCTAGGTAAAATAAACATTTTATACGTAATTATCCTTCCAACCCAACTAATTTCCTGTTTTTCTATTGAAAGTAAAGTTTTTTCTAAATTGGATGTTCATTTTGGAAAATTTTCTTTAATAAGAAGTTTATGGGAGCGAGTAATATAGATTCCTAAATAAGGTATAGCATCTACTGACCATTTAAAAGGAAAACGTTGAGAAATTTCCGTTTTGGTTGAACGGTTTAAATTTATATCCAACATATGACATTTGTCTGTGTTCAGTTTGTAATATGAGACTTTGCTAAATTTCTTAAGAATTTCGCATACATGGGTTAGAGAATTTATGGGATCAGAAATTGTTATTATAACATCGTCAGCGTATAGGCTGATTTTATGATTATAATTTGGTTTGTCAATACCTTTAATCAGCAAAGAGTTTCTAATTGTGGCTGCAAGAGGTTCCATGACCATAGAAAATATTAATGGGGAAAGGGGGCATCCCTGTCTGGTACCGTTAAAGATATTAAAGGGACGGGATAAAATTCCATTTACATATACTGATGCTTTTGGTTTGGTATAAAGTGCTGAAATGGCAGATCTCAGGGCCTCAGGAAGACCAAATTCTTGTAAAGTGGCAATCATGTAGCCCCAATGAACCCTATCAAACGTCTCCTCTGCGTCTAAAGAAAGAAGCAGAGAAGGCGTTTTGTAATGATTTGCATGTGTAATTAGATTAATAATTCTTCTAGTTCCATCACTAGTTTGTCTACCTCTTGTGAATCCCACCTGGTCCTCATGAATGATAGTTGTCATTATTTTATGGAGTCTATTTGCTATAATTCTTGCATATAATTTAATGTCTTCATTAAGAAGTGAAATAGGACGAAGAGCTGAGGGCCAAGTGGGATCTTTACCCGGTTTGGGAATGGCGACAACATAAGCCTCCAACATTTCAGGGGGTAGATTGCCTGTAGACATAGCTTCATTGAAAACTTTATTAAGTAGAGGGGTTAATGTTTGTGAGAAGGTTTTATAATAATCAGCTGTAAAACCATCTGGGCCTGGAGATTTTTTATGTTTAGATTGTTTAATAGCGTCAAAAATTTCTAAATTGTTAAAAGGTTTTGAAAGATCAGATAGAAACTCTGTAGGGACTTTAGGAAGATTACTTTGAGAGAGGAATGAATGGATTTCATCTTGTTTAGGTTGGTAAGTATGTTCATCTGAGGATAGGTTGTAAAGTTTATAATAGTAGTTACTAAATTCATCTGCAATAACTTGTGGATGATATATTTTAGATTTTTTAGATGGATGTTCTAAAAAATGGATCTTAGAATTAATTCTGTGTTGTTTAATTTTATTAGCCATAAGTTTAGAAGATTTATTGTCATCTTTATAGTATGACATCTTTAGTCGCCTAGTTTGTTGTTCAAATTTATGAAGTAGGAGTTGTCTAAGGGATAGTCGTGTATTGCGGAGCTCTTGTGATAAGATATGGTTTAAATCTTTTTTTTTATGTGTTAATTCTAATTGTTCTATTTTATTGAGTAATGTTACTATTTCTTATTTATATTTTTTTTTTTGTCTTGAGGATTGTTGGATTATAAATCCTCTCATAACTGCTTTGTGTGTGTTCCATAGAATGTAAGGATCTTCTGTAGTTGGTGAGTTTAAATCTATAAATTCTTCTAAATTAGATTGTAATAGGTTTTTAATAGATGGATCCTCAAGAATATAGTTATTGCATTTCCATTTGTAAATATTACTAGGAAAGTTTGGAGATATAATCTGTAAAAGTATAGGGGCATGGTCAGACCATTTTTTTTTTTGACGGAAGAAAATATACTGCATATGTAGTCTTTTCTGCCGTCAAAAAAACGAAAAATGAGTGCAGACGGGTACAAACGGATGTAAACGGATTGTAAACAAAAAATCCCACTGACCTGAATGGAATTTTTTTTTTTTTAAAACCGGTGTTAATCTGTTTACAGCCGTCAAGAACAGAACCGAAACGGGGTTAAAAAAAATCTGGCATAGACGGCCTTGTGAACGCACCCATAGAAGGCAACACATTTCCGTGCGAAGTCTGCAAAAATAATAGACATGTCTATTCTTTATGTGGATGCTGTAATTTGATTTTCCACGCCAGATGTTTTCTGCATGGAAATTCTGCGATGGTGCGAAATCTCCGTTTGAAGTTCGGCAGGGAAATATCATCGTGTAAACATAGCTTCAGGGTATGTTCACACTGCAGAGATTCCGTAGAAACTAACAAACTTTATTTATATGCCACTTTTTGCAACATGCAACATATCTCTCAATGGTGTAGTAAGGACAATGAATTTTAAATCACGTCACATTTGTATCAACTCAAGACAAAATTAGACACACTTTGTATTTTACTCCCTTAAAAACAGTGCAAGACAAAAATATATCATTTCATAGGGACCCAGGGCGTACAGGTACGCCTTCGGTCCCTGGTACCTAAGGACCCAGGGCATACCTGGACGGCCGTGGGAATTTCGGTCCCCGCCGCACAACGGTCGGGGACCGGACAGGGGTGACTGCTGATATTGATCAGCAGGCACCCCGCACAAATGCCCAGGGGGGGTAATCAGACCCCTCCATGTTGATCGGCACAAATCGCAAGTGAATTCACACCTGCGATTTGCGCCAATTCCGGGTCATACGGGTCTATGGTGACCCGGAATATAATGGGGATCGCGGCTGTCCACAACACCCACGATCCCCCTGAAGGGATAGCAGTGAGGTGGCAGGAGTGCCACCCTTCCTATCCCTGCTATTGTTCGTCAAGACGCGATGACCAATAGCAGATCGGGGGCGGGGGGGGGGGGGGTTTAACTTTCTCTTTCCCCGTTCTGCCCACCCACAATAGGCGGGGCAGAACGTGGAAACCGACGGGGACTGGTGCTGAGTTCACTTACCGCGGCGGAAGCGACGATCAGTGGTGCAGATTGCTGGCAGCAGAGGACGTCGATGCGGCTCCCTGGATCCTACGGAACCAGAGAGTTGCCTAGCAACGTCTGGAGGGCTACAGTTTGAGACCACTATACAGTAGTCTCTAAACTGTAGCCCTCCAGATGTTGCAAAACTACAACTCCCAGCATGCCCTGACATCTATTTGCTGTGTGGGCATGCTGGGATTTGCAGTTTTGCAACAGCTGGATGGCTACAGTTTGGAGATGTTTGCAGATGTTGCAAAACTGCAAATCCCAGAATGTTCAGACAGCTAACAGCTGTCAGTACATGCTGGGAGTTGTAGTTTTGAAACAGCTGGAGGTTTGCCCCCCAGCCCCCCCCCCCCCCCCCCCATGTGAATGTACAGGGTACATTCACTCGGGCATGTTTACAGGGAGTTTTCTGCTTCAAGTTTGGGCTTCAAGCGGGAAACTCACCGTAAATGCCCGCCAGTGTGAATGTACCCTAAAAACACTACACTAACACATAATAAAGGGTAAAACACTACATATACACCCCCTTACACTGTCTCTCTCCCCCCCCCCCCCCAATAAAAATGAAAAACGTATCGTACGGCAGTGTTTCCAAAACGGAGCCTCCAGCTGTTGCAAAACAACAACTCCCAGCATTTCCGGACAGCCACTGACTGTCCAGGCATGCTGGGAGTTTAGCAACAGCTGGAGGAACCCTGTTTGGGAATCACTGGCGTAGAATACCCCTATGTCCACCCCTATGCAATTCTATGCATCAAATGCGCATGGCGCTCTCTCACTTTGGAGCCCTGTCGTATTTCAAGGAAACAGTTTAGGGTCACATATGGGGTATTTCCGTACTCGGGAGATATTGCAATACATATTTTGGGGAGATTTTATCCTTTTACCCCTTATGAAAAGGAAAAGTTGGGGGCTACACCAGCCTGTTAGTGTGAAAAAAATTTAATTTTTTACACTAACATGCTGGTGTTGCCCCATACTTTTTATTTTCACAAGCGGTAAGAGCAAAAAAAGACACCCCAAATTTGTAACGCAATTTCTCCTGAGTATGGAAATACCCCATATGTGGGCGTAAAATGTTCTATGGACGCACAAGGCTCAGGAGTGAGAGCACACCATGTACATTTGAGGCCTAAATTGGTGATTTGCACAGGGGTGGCTGATTTTACAGCGGTTCTAACATAAACGCAAAAAAATAAATACCCACATGTGATCCCATTTTGGAAACTACACCCCTCACGGAATGTAACAAGGGGTATAGTAAGCCTTAACACCCCACAGGTGTTTGACGAATTTTCATTAAAGGAGTAGTCCAGTGGTGATTCAGTGGTGAGCAACTTATCCCCTATCCTAAGGATAGGGGATAAGTTGCAGATCGCGGGGGGTCCGACCCCTGGGGCCCCCCGCGATCTCCTGTACGGAGCCCCGACAGCCCGCTGGAAGGGGGCGTGTCGACCTCCGCACGAGGCGGCGGCCGACACGCCCCCTCAATACAACTCTATGGCAGAGCCGAAGCGCTGCCTTCGGCAATCTCCGGCTCTGCCATTGAGATGTATTGAGGGGGCGTGTCGGCCGCCGCCTCGTGCGGAGGTCGACACCCGCTATCTCGGCGGAGAGCCGGGGCCCCGTACAGAGAGATCGCAGGGGGCCCCAGCGGTCGGACCCCCCGCAATCTCAAACTTATCCCCTATCCTTAGGATAGGGGATAAGTTTTTCACCACTGGACTACCCCTTTAAAGTTGGATGGGATAATGGAAAAAAAATTTTTTTTACTTCAATTAAAATGCTGGCGTTACCCTAAGTTTTTCATTTTCACAAGGGAAAATAGGAAAAAAGCCCCCCAAAATTTGTAACCCCATTTCTTCTGAGTAAGAAAATACCCCATATGTGGATGTAAAGTGCTCTGTGGGCGAACTACACTGCTCAGAAGAGAAGGAGCGCCATTGGGATTTTGAAGAAAAAATTTGTGACCCCATTTTGGAAACTATCCCCCTCACCTAATGTAATAATGGGTACAATGAGCATTTACGCCCCACAGGTGTCTGACAGATTTTTGGAACAGTGGTCTCTGAAAATGAAAAATGTTATTTTTCATTTGCACAGCCCACTGTTCCAAAGATCTGTCAAACGCCAGTGGGGTGTAAATACTCACTGCACCCCTTATTAAATTCTTTGAGTGGTGTAGTTTCCAAAATGGGGTCACATGTGGGGGGTCCACTGTTCTGGCACCACGGGGGGCTTTGTAAACGCACATGGCCCCCGACTTCCATTCCAAACAAATTGTCTTTCAAAAAGCTCAATGGTGCTCCTCCTCTTCTGAGCATTGTAGTTCGCCAGCAGAGCACTTGATGTCCACACATGGGATATTTCCATATTCAGAAGAAATGGGGTTACAAATTTTGGGGGGCATTTTGTCCTATTACCCCTTGTAAAAATGTAAAATTTGGGGAAAAAAACAGCATTTTAGTAAAAAAATAAAATAAATTTTTTTTTCATTTACACATCCAACTTTCACAAAAAGTCATCAAACACCTGTGGGGTGTTAAGGCTCACTGGACCAGTTGTTACGTTCCTTGAGGGGTGTAGTTTCCAAGATAGTATGCCATGTGTTTTTTTTTTTTTTTTTTTTGCTGTTCTGGCACCATAGGGGCTTCCTAAATGTGACATGCCCCCCAAAAACCATTTCAGCAAAATTTGGTTTCCAAAAGCTAAATGTGACTCCTTCTCTTCTGAGCATTGTAATGCACCAGCAGAGCCCTTGACGTCCACACATGGGGTATTTCCATACTCAGAAGAAATGGGGTTACAAATTTTGGAGGGCATTTTCTCCCATTACCTTCTGTAAAAATGACAAATTTGGGGAAAAACCTGCACTTTAGTGAAATTTTTTTTTTTTTTTACCATTTACACATCCGACTTTAACGAAAAGCCGTCAAACACTTGTGGGGTATTAAGGCTCACTGGACCCCTTGTTACGTGCCTTGAGGGGTGTCGTTTCCAAAATGGTATGCCATGTGGGGGTTTTCTGCTGTTCTGGCACCATAGGGGATTTCTAAATGTGACATGCCCCCCAAAAACCATTTCAGCAAAATTCACTCTCTCCAAAATCCCATTGTCGCTCCTTCCCTTCTGAGCCCTCTACTGCGCCCGCTGAACACTTGACATACACATATGAGGTATTTCCTTACTCGAGAGAAATTGGGTTACAAATTTTGGGGGGCTTTTTCTCCTTTTACCCCTTGTAAAAATCAAAAACTGGGTCTACAAGAGCATGCAAGTGTAAAAAATTAAGATTTTGAATTTTCTCCTTCACTTTGCTGCTATTCCTGTGAAACACCTAAAGGGTTAACACACTTTCTGAATGTCATTTTGAATACTTTGAGGGGTGCAATTTTTATAATTGGGTAATTTATGGTGTTTTTTTTTTTTTTTTTTTAATAAGAAGGCCCTTCAAATCCACTTCAAAACGGAACTGGTCCCTGAAAAATTCCCATTTTGAAAATTTTGTGAAAAATTGTAAAATTGCTGCTGAACTTTGAAGCCCTCTGATGTCTTCCAAAAGTAAAAACACGTCAACGTTATGAAGAAAATATAAAGTAGACATATTGTATATGTGAATCAAAATATTATTTATTTGGAATGTCTGTTTTCCTTACAAGCAGAGAGCGTCAAAGTTAGAAAAATGCTAAATTTTCAATTTTTTTCCACCAAATTTTGAAATTTTTCACCAAGAAATGATTCAAGTATCAGCGAAAATTTACCACTAACATAAAGTAGAATATGTCCCAAAAAAAAAAACTATCTCGCAAACAGAATGAAGGGTAAAAGCATCCCAGAGTTATTAATGCTTAAAAGTGACAGTGGTCAGATGTTCAAAAAATGGCCGGGTCCTTAAGGTATAAATGGGCTGGGTCCTTAAGGAGTTAAAGGGGTACTCCGGTGGAAAACATTTTTATTTTTTTTAAGTCTTTATAAATCAACTGGTGCCAGAAAGTTAAACAGATTTGTATATTACTTCTATTAAAAAATCTTTACCCTTCTAGTACTTTTTAGCAGCTGTATGCTACAGAGAAAATTCTTTTCTTTTTGAATTTCTTTTTTGTTTTGTCCACAGTGCTCTCTGCCGACACCTCTGTTCGTGTCAGGAACGGTCCAGAGCAGCATAGGTTTGCAATGGGGATTTTCTCCTACTCTGGACAGTTTCTGATACAGGCATCAGGTGTCAGCAGAGAGCACTGTGGACAAGACAAAAAAGAAATTCAAAAAGAGAAGAATTTCCTCTGTAGCATACAGCTGCTTAAAAGTATTTGAGGGGTAAAGATTTTTTAATAGAAGTAATTTACAAAATCTGTTTAACTTTCTGGCACCAGTTGATTTAAAAAAAAAAAAAAAAAATGTTTTCCACCGGAGTACCCCTTTAATCCTCAGCTGTATCAAGAAATAAAACAGAACTCCAAAACACAAAGATAATATACAGCAGTGGTCTACAACGCTGGGAGTTGTAGTTTTGAAACATCTGGGAGGGCCAAAGATTGGATGTCATTAATGTACAGTATTAAAGGGGTACTCCGCTGCCGATTATATTATCCCCTATCCAAAGGATAGGGGATAAGATGTCTGAACGCGGGACTCTTGCGTGATCTCCCGCAGCACCCAGACTTTTAAACAAACAGCGGGTTCCTGCAGCAGTGGTTGTGAAGTCACAGCCATGCCCCCTCGTGACGCCACGTCCCCTCCATTCATGTCTATGGGAGGAGGCGTGTCAGTCGACATGCCCCCTCCCATAGACCTGAATGGAGGGGGCGTGGCATGACATCACAATCGCGGCCTCCGGCTCAAAATGTTCAGAACGCTGGAGCACTGGAGTACTCCTTTAACAAATTAAAGCTGGACCAAGTTAAAGAAAGCAAAAAATATATGTAAAACAAAGGGTGTTCAGTGGTCGACATTTATGTCAAACACTATAGAATTAAACATAAAAAGTGAGTAACTTTGTGTGTTGTTATAGCTGAGTTATACAAGGAGATGGACACTTACTGCCAGGAGACTCTGGTTTATTTCCGCTCCTTCCATTTTGGTCTGTTTATCCGATTCGCGGGCATCGGATGCTCTTTCACTCCCAGCTAAATCAATGAAGGACATTCTGGAGTAGAAGACGACAAATGTATCCAGTGGTTATCATTGTTAAAGGAGAATTTAATCTAGGATCTACCCAACATGTAAGGGGATAAGATGCCTGATCGCGGGGGGGGGGGGGGGGGGGGGGCGGGTTCCCGCCGTTGGGACTAGGGATCGACCGATTATCGGTATGGCCGCGATATTATCGGCCGATAATCACGATTTTGGGGATTATCGGTATCGGCAATTACCTTGCCGATAAGTGAATGTCAGGATGCAGCCGCCATACATGTACACAAGTCTGCATTTAGAGGTTAAAGGGGTTCTCCACTACCCTGCCTTCCGGAGCTCCGCTCGCAGCATCTGGAAGTTTATCACTCCGAACGCTGTGTGCGGGCTTCCGCGTTCGAGGCCGCCCCCTCGTGATGTCACACCCGCCCCCTCGTGACGTCACACCCGCCCCCTCAACGAAAGTCTGTGGAAAGGGGGCGCGACCGCTGTCACGCCCCCTTCCCATAGACTTTCTTTGAGAGGGTGGGTGTGACGTCACGAGGGGGCGGCCTCGAACACGGAAGCCCGCACACAGCATTTGGAGTAATAAACTTCCGGACGCTGCGAGGGGAGCTCCGGAAGGCAGGGCAGTGGAGAACCCCTTTAATGTGCATAGTTAAAAGAGATATATCATACTGAAAAAGTTATTCCCTAGCCGCAGGATAGGGGATACGTTTTAGATCCCGTGGGGTCCAACAACAGCAGTAGGACCCCCATGATCCAAAACTTATTCCCTATCCTGCAAATGGGGGGGGGGAATATGTTTTCTGGCATGAGACTTCTTCTTTAAAAGGGGTGGTCCAATGAAAAGACTGGAAGATCATACAAGCAGTAATTATCCCACCTGCCATGTTTGCGGTTCCTGGCATCTTTAATCTGGATCTGAATGACAGCATGTGAGCGGGAAGAGTCAGAATTCACCCCTGTGGCGCCGGTGCTGCGTTCTCTGCTGCCCTTCATGATCACCTGTGCGATGAATGAAGAAGAAGCCTTATGTATGCTCTTGTGTTACTAATTACACTATAATACAATATAATGGTGCTGATCTAGATACAACGTATTTTGTCCACTAGTATTTCCTCAATTAGAATTTAACAGCTATAGAAGTGAAGAAGTGTTGAGTGTTGTATAAAAGCTTAGCCGATACGTTACATACTGAGAAGCTACTTAGCTACTTTCTCCTATGGCGCTAATATTAAAGGAGTAGTCCAGTGGTGACTCAGTGGTGAACAACTTATCCCCTATCTTAAGGATAGGGGATAAGTTGCAGATCGCGGGGGGTCCGACTGCTGGGGCCCCCTGCGATCTCCTGTACGGAGCCCCGACAGCCCGCGGGAAGGGGGCGTGTCGACCTCCGCACGAAGCGGTCGGCCGACACGCCCCCTCAATACAACTCTATGGCAGAGCCGAAGCGCTGCCTTCGGCAATCTCCGGCTCTGCCATTGAGATGTATTGAGGGGGCGTGTCGGCCGCCGCTTCGTGCGGGGGTCAACACCCACTATCTGGCCGGAGAGCCGGGGCCCTGTACAGAGAGATCGCAGGGGGCCCCAGCGGTCGGACCCCCCGCGATCTCAAACTTATCCCCTATCCTTAGGATAGGGGATAAGTTTTTCACCACTGGACTACCCCTTTAAATTTATAGGATTTTGCAGGCAGAGCCAGACAAGGTGCATCGCTTACCTCTAGCAGGAACTCCACACTACTAACTTCCACTTCTCTCAGTCCCACAACCTGGACAACATGCTTTCCGTCTTCTCTAGCGTAGAGTCTGATGAAAGACAGTATACGATTACATTACATGACACTGGATAGACTAGCGTTTCCTAACCAGGGTGCCTCCAGCTGTTGCAATACTACTAAGGTTGATCATCACTTTTTGGAGATTCAACCATTAAAAGGAGTTATCCAGGATTAGAAAAACAGAGCTGATTTCTTCCAAAAACAGCGCCACTCCTGTCCTCAGGTTGTGTGTGGTATTGCAGCTCAGCTTCATTGAAGTGAAGTGAACCAGCCAACCTGCAGACAGGGGTGGTGCTGTTTATGGAAGGCATTAGCTTAGGACAATGTTCCCCAACCAGTGTGCCTCCAGCTGTTGCAAAACTACATCTCCCAGCATGCCCGGACAGCCTTTGGCTGTCCGGGCATGCAGGGAGTTGTAGTTTTGGAAAAGCTGAAGGCACACAGGTTGGGAAACACTGGATAGACAGATTAAACACACTGGCATCTCCGCAGAGAATACACTTTCACGCCTTGATGCCCATCCCTTAAAGCAGTGTTTCCCAACCAGGGTGCCTCCAGCTGTTGCAAAACTACAACTCCCAGAAAAAACACACAGCCTTTGGCAGATTTTCTTTAGACTAGATGCATTTTGGAGTCTCTTACTCCTTTTTCAGTAATCTTATTTCAAAAGTTTTAAATCGCACAGGGTCTCACTCCTTAGACACGCTGCGATCGCTAGTTATAAGCTGAGGAAGTGCAAAGCGTTGCACTCCCAGGCCAGATCCGACCTTTTTGCAGCGTAGACTTCTACAGGGAAAAAAAAGTCGGATTTGATTGACAGCCGGAGAGTGAATGGCATGCTTCCATGCACCCCCCTGGCTTATAAATAGCGACTGCAGCGGTTCTCAGGAATGAGACCCGATGCAATCAAAAGTGTGCAACATGTCAGAAGTTTTGTTTTTTTATGGATAGTAACCCTTTAACAAAACATAGCAGGCAAATGAAATGGGTCTTATATGAAAGCCACCCTGGCAGCCAGCTGTTATTGCTAAGGACACATACATTTTACTTAATATACGTGATACCCATCAGGGGTGTGGAAATTTAATAAAAACTACTTGTCCACGGGACTAAAACGGAGCAAAATCTACTTGTCCCTCACGACGATCCACTTGTTCGGGCCAATTTTCGCTTTTACACTCTAGTTATTTCCTCCTCGCCCTATAATAGCCAAAACTACCTACTATTATGATACCTTTTCATTTTTCAATAACATATTCTCCAAAACAAAAAAAAAAAATATATATATATATATATATATATATATATATATATATATATATATATATGTATATATATATATATAAATCAGTGAGGTGAAATTGAAATAGTAAAAGATAATTTAGCAAATTTGGTGGTTTTCTTTTCTACACCATTTACCTTGTGGTTGAGGTAACATGTTGTTTTGATACTTTAGACCGGCCTGATTACAGCGATACCAGATTTGTATAGTTTCCATCATGTTTTACTAATTTAAGAAAATTCAGAACTTTTTCGAATTTTTTTAATTGCCATTTTTTGACCCCTGTAGCTTTAAAAAAAAAAAAAAAAAAAAAAATTTCGCATACCAGGCTGTATGAGGGCAATTTTTTTGGTGCCATAATCTGTTTTTTGTATCGGTACCATTTTGGTATTGATCTGACTTTTTAAATTTTTTTTCTGGGATATTATAAAAATAGCAATTCTGTGGTTTGGTATATATATATTTTTTAACATTTACGTCATTTACCGTACGGGATACATAATGTTATATTTTGATAGTTTGTACAATTATGCACGCAGCGATACTAAATATGTTTATTATTATGTTTACATGTTTTTATATAGGAAAAAGGGAACGATTTGAACTTTAACATGGAAGGGGTTAATGTGTGTCTTTTAAACTTTTATTAAAACTTTTTTTTTTTTAAGTTATTTATTTATTTATTTATTTTTACACTTTATTAGACTTTTAGGAGGAATCCTTAGATTCCTCATACAGATCAATAGAGTTCTATTAAACTCCATTGATCTGTGTGCTCTGCGATCCATTGATAGAGCCTGGCTAGACTAGGCTCCATCAATGACAGAGCCACGGGACACCAGGGAACAGAGGTAAGCCCTCAGGCTACCTCTACAGTGGATCGACCCCCCCCCCCCCCCCCCCCCCCGATCACGCTGCAGGGGGGGGGGTGCGCGATCCTCCCCACTAACCAGGGAGCATTCACATGTCCCTTTAGATGCCGCTGTCAGCTTTGACAGCGGCGTTCTAAAGGGTTAATAGCCAGCCGTGGAAATCACCGCATGCTGGTTATTAGCAGCAGTGTGAGGTGGAAATCTGAGGAGGAGCGGTCGCATGTCTGCACGGGTCTCAAATTTCCACCTATCAGCGGCCCCCGGCTACTGAGAACAGCCGGGGGCTGCAAAGTGCAGAGCAGGCAGGAGTCGGGAGCACGCTCCATACAGACTGCTGAGTGCCTCCGGCATTGTGGGGTCTGGCCCTGCTTGCCCGAAGCAGGACTAAGGGCCAGAAAAATTCACCTGCCCAGCATTACCCTATTCAGACTTATGCTTAAAGGGGTTCTCCGGTGGAAAACTATTTTTTTTCATATCAACTGGCTCCAGAAAGTAAAACAGATATGTAAATTACTTCTATTAAAAAATCTTAATCCTTCCAGTACTTATCAGCTGCTATATGCTCCAAAGGAAGTTGTGTAGTTCTTTCTATTCTGACCACAGTGCTCTCTGTTAACACCTCTGTCTGTGTCAAGAACTGTCCAGAATAGGAGCAAATCCCCATAGCAAACCTCTCATGCTCCGGATAGTTCTTGACATGGACAGAGGTGTCAGCAGAGAGCACGGTGGTCAGACAGAAAAGAACTACACAACTTCCTTTGTAGTATACAGCAGCAGATAAGTACTGGAAGGATTAAGATTTTTTTAATAGAAGTAATTTACAAATTTGTTTTAAATTTCTGGCACCAATTAAATAAAAAAAATAGTTTTCCACCAGAGTACGCCTTTTAAAGGGGCACTTATGTGAAGAGTGTATGACTTGGTGATGATATACCTTAAAATGGGATGAACTGTTGATTTTATACAGACTAACCTTTTCCTTCCATTTAACAGGTCATACAGCTGTCCACAGTAGATCTCATAGAAACTGATCCATACAGAATAGTCTTTTCTCTGATGATTGGTCTCCAGTTGCTGGAAGATGTCTTTGGCTGCTAAGGCATAGAGTCCGGGGTTTTTCGGGATGCCAATCATGGTGTACGTTTTACCTGCTCCTGTCTGACCATAGGCAAAACATGTAGCATTACCCCTGGAAAGAAAAAAAAAAAAAAAAGATAAAATATTTATGTAAATCTGGTGCAACAGAGACAACAGATATGTGCGTTCAAGCAGTGCAAATTGTATTAAAATTGTGTATATGCGAATAACCAGGGGTTATCTAGGAATTAAAAAAAAAAAATTTTTTTTTTTTAAATACAGCTTTTTTTTTATCCCTAAAACAGCTCCACACTTGTCCTCAGGTTGTGTGCGGTAATACAACCTGGCTCCATTCACTTTTATGGAACGGAGCTGCAATACCACTAGCAACCTTAAAAAGCGTACCCGTCGTTTAAAAACTTTAGACATGAAAGAGACAAGTCAAAAGTTTTGATGAGTCGGGGTCTCAGTGCCGAGACCCCCACTGATATGGAGAACTAGTGGAGAAAAGCAGTAGTGCACTTTACTTCTGGCTCTCAGCGATCTTTGTCTAACCGATCTATTAAAGGGGTACTCCGGTGGAAAACATTATTTTTTAAATGAACTGGTGCCAGAAAGTTAAACAGATTTGCAAATTACTTCTATTAAAAAATCTTTACCCTTCGAGTACTTTTTAGCAGCTACAAAAGAAATTCTTTTCTTTTTGAATTTCTTTTTTGTCTTGTCCACAGTGCTCTCTGCTGACACCTCTGTCCATGTCAGGAACTGTCCAGAGCAGCAGAGGTTTGCTATGGGGATTTTCTCCTGCTCTGGACAGTTCCTGATACGGACATCAGGTGTCAGCAGAGAGCACTGTGGACAAAACAAAAAAGAAATTCAAAAAGAAAAGAATTTCCTCTGTAGCATACAGCTGCTAAAAAATACTGGAAGGGTAAAGATTTTTTAATAGACGTAATTTACAAATCTGTTTAACTTTCTGGAACCAGTTGATTTGACATAAATAAATAAATAAAAATGTTTTCCACTGGAGTAACCCTTTAATTGACTATGGGGCAGCAAGACAAAAATTGGTGAGAGCCGGGGAAGAAAGTGCACTAAAGCACACTTTTCCCCGCTTGTTCTTCTGATCGTTGGGGTCTTCGCACCGAGACCCCCAACTAATCAAAACTTTTGACATGACTGCAAGATATGTCAAAAGTTGCAACAGGAAAAAAGGGATTTTTGTCTTCCCGTAAAATCCTTTTCTCGGAGGATCCATTGGGGCCTTGGGTATATGCTCTTGTTGCTAGGAGACTTGGCACTATGGAAACCAAAAAGTCAGCTCCTCCCAGCAGGATATACCCGCCTACAGAGCCTGAGGTAATCAGTTTAGTCACCAAGCAGTAGGAGATGACTGAGAGGTAGGAAACCAAGACCAGTCCGAGATAACCAGAACAAAAAATAACTGAACACATCCTCAGACAGGTAACCAAAGAAAGGGCGGGAGCTGTGTCCCCCAATGGATCCTCCGAGAAAAGGATTTTACGGTAAGACAAAAATCCCTTATTCTCTATCGGCCCCATTGGGGGACACAGACCTTGGGATGTACCAAAGCCGTCCCTTGGGTGGGTAAGGAATCAGTCAGGTGAACGGCTGGACCACTGCCACCTGCAACGCCTTATGGCCCAGAGTAGCATCAGCTGATGCAAAAGTATGAATCTGGTAGAACCTTGTGAAAGAGAGCAAAGACGACCACGTGGCCGCTGTACAGAACTGTGAGGCCGAAGCCACGAAGTGAAAGGTCCAGGATGCCCAAAAAACAGGCAGAATGAGCCAAAACCCGAAAGGGGGAATCTTCCCCTTGCAGCGGTAAGCAGACCGGATCCACTGAAAAATGGTGGCTGTAGAAGCAGGTCGTTCTGTAAGACGACCGTCCGGAAAAACAAAAAAAGGAGTCACTTTGCCGAAAGGAAGTGACTGGTTGTGGAGAGGGCTGTTCGGACTTATCTCTCAGTTTGTGGAGCAAAACTCCCTGGGATGAGAAGGGGCCGGACAAAAGGACGGCAGGATAATGTCCTCATTGAGATGAAAAAGTCGAAACCATCTCATGTAAAAAGGACGGACCTGGATGGAAAACGACATTTCCTGGTATACAACCAGGAAGGCAGAATGGCAGGAGAAAACTGACAGCTCTGACACCCACCTAACAGAGGTAAGAGTAATAAGGAACGCCACCTTCCAGGGAAGGAGGCGAAGTGGAATGTCCTTGAGAGGTTCAGAAGGAGCGCCTTGCAGGGCACCTAAGACCAAGTGTAAGTCCCAAGGGGGAGAAGAGGACCGAGAAGGAGGGGCACTGTGTGCCACTCCCTGAAGCAGGTCCGGACATTAGAATTGAACACCAGAGGACTTTGAAAAGGAATGAAAAGGGCCGAACTTTGACCCTAAAGGGAGCAGAGAGCCAACTCTTGGGCCAACACTGACTGGAAAGGAAAAGGGGTCAGGGAAGGAAAACCACGACCAGAGAAAAAAGGCTGAGATTCACACCAATGAAAATAAGACCGCCAGGTATGGTGGTAAATCTTCGCAGAGGAAGGCTTGCGAGCCCTCAGCATGGTGCGAACTACTTGGGAAGAGAAACCGCGGTCTCAACCTCCACGCCGTCAAAAGCCGAGACGGTAAATAGGGGTGCACAGGGGACCTAAGATAGGAGGTCTGGGTGAGAGGGAAGGCACAGCGGTAAGTCGTTAGGAGCCTGACCGCGATGTCATACCACGCCCGCCGGAGCCAGGCTGGGCCACGAGAATGGCGGGAACGCCCTCTGCTGTGAGTTTCCTCAGGACTCTGGAATGAGAGTAAGGGGAGGAAACAGATAACGTAGGGCCAGGCCCGACTAAGAAACAGATAAGGTAGGGCAAAGTCCGACCAGGAGAGAGGAACGCTGCAGTTGTGGCGGGGCGAGTAGAGGTCCACGCCTGGAGCGCCCTAGAGGTTACAGGTCACTGCAAACACCTCCGGATGTAGGGACCACTCGCCTTGGACGGCTGAGGACCAGCTGAGACAGACCCACCTACCAGTTGAGTATGTCCAGAATGAAGATCGCTGAGATGGTCGGAAACTTGAGTTCCGCCCAGAAGGGAATTTTCCGAAGAAGCAAGCAAAGATAGAATTGCCCTAGTCCCAGCATGTTGATGGGGAGAAGCGCTTCTGGGGGGACCAAGGCCCCAGACCGGTCGGTCCTTGAAAACACCTCCCCAGTCTAACAGACCGTCAGGAAGGGGCAGGAAGGAGCGCCCCTGAAAGGCAGGGGGAAACGAAGCCACCATAGAAGGGACCGACAAGACTGTCGAGAGAGAACGATCTTGCAGTCGAGAGACAAAGGGGACCTGTCCTACCGGAAGAGAATCACCAGTTGAAGAGGTCGGTGATGAAACTGGGCGAATGGCACAGCCTCCACGGCCGCCAACAACCGACCCAGGACAGTATGCAAAAGCGAATGGAAACTGGAGCAGGATGCCGAAGTTATCGGACTCCTGATAAGAGAGTCAGCCGAATGTCCGGCAGAGACGAAAGCGGGCAGAGGCCGCATCGAACTGGGGCCCCAGGGGAGAGGTTGAACTTGTCACGATTAACCATTCAACCAAAGAGAAAACAAGAGTTGGAGGTTGAGACTAAGACTCCCCAGAGTCTGAGCCCTGGTTGGAGCTCTGATCAGGAGGTCGTCCAAGAAAGGAATCACTGAAACAACTCTTGTCCGTAACTGGGCTATCACAGGCGTCAGGTCCTTGGTAAGGACCGCGGAGTAGTGGTCAGCCCGAAAGGGAGAGCCACAATAGAAAATGGCTGTCCGGAACTGCAAAACGGAAGTACCGCTGATGACCGGGAAATATTGGAATGTGGAGGCAGGCATCCTTGAAGTCCACCGAGGGAAGAAAAACTCCCCTTGAACCATGGACTCCAGCACCGAACGGAGAGACTCCATTTGGAATGGGAAGCAGAAGATGCTGGTGGAGATGCCCAAGAACCAAGATTGGGCAAACAGCAACACCCGTCTTGGGGACCACAAAGAGGTTGGAATAAAAAACCTTGAAAACGTTCCCCTGAAGGAACCGGGACAATTATTCCCTGGATGATAGGGAACTGGAACGCGCCCCAAAATGCCTCCGCTAGAGAGGAGGACAGGGGGTCTGGGAAAGAAAAAAGCAGTCCCATGGAAGGGAGGCAAATTCGACCAACCACTCGAGAAAAGTCGGCGGGTGGGGGCGACCCCTCAGGCCGAGGTAGGCCTACGGGTGCCTGATGGGGCCACAAAACGTCCGGAACGGTTAGCCGACCTCCGGGATGGACGGGTCAGGAAGGAGGGAGCCCTCTTCCCGAGAAGGCGCCTGGCTGGACCATTGTTGGTACCAAAGGTCCGCAGGACCGGAAGGAGGAGGACTTCCGATAGAAAGTGGTTCTGTGAGCCTTATCCAGAGGTATAAGGAACTCTTTCCGCCCGTCGCCTCACTTCTTGAAGGCTGTGTCTGCATTCCAGGCTATAAGCCACATGGAGCGAAGGAGGGCTACCAGGTAGCCTATGGCAAAGGCAGCACTGTGGCTGCGCATGAAAGCAGAACCCAGAAAATCTCCGACATAGGAGCAACGGAGAGCTAGTCTAGATAAATCCCCTGGAGGGATCCTGAATACTATCCTGGCAGAGTTGGGAGACCATTCTGAAAGGCATCTGACACCCAGGCAGAAACAAAAGCAGGAAGAAAGAAAGAACCTGCTGTCTCAAAGGCAAATTTTGCCAAAGTCTCCACCTTCTTGTCCGCTGGATCCTTGAAGACAGCCGCATTACCCAACGGCAGGACAGTTGCCTTAGAGAGGCGGGAGACCGGTAGATCCACAGTTGGAGAGGAGGTCCACCGAGCAATAAGGTCTTTTGCGAAGGGATACCACGCTTGAACCTTCTTCGTTTCCTGAAACTTTTTGTCAGGGTGCCTTCAGGCGGACTCCAGCAGGGCGTCAAATTCAGCGTGAGAGCTGAAAGTCTAGGGTGCCGGTCAGGCACAAAGAAAGGAGACTCCTGGAGACACGTCCGAAGTTCCTTGGTCCTTTAGCTGGAAGGTGTCTCATATGGCCGAAACAAATGAGTACACCACATCAGGCATATACGTGCAGCCCTCTGAGTCGGAGGCCGAATCAGAAACCTCATCCACAAGTTCTTCCAGGTGAATGAGAACGAGGTGAGGCAGCCCTGGAAGAGGTCGGGCACGATGAAAGGCAACTTCTGGAGCCACGTCCGAAGTTCCTGGGTCCTCTAGATGAAAGGTGTCTCTTATGGCCGAAACCAATGAGTTCACGTGTCGGCAGAATCCAAGCGGGCCTCTGAGTCAGATGCCGATTCGGAAACCTCATCCACAAGCTCTCCAGGTGAATAGGAACGCGTTGAGGCGGCCCTAGATGAGGGAGAGACTGACCCGTTACACGGCTCTGGAGAGCCAGAGCAGCGACTGCGGGAGCGTCCTCTGGAATGGGGACGCTTGTGATAAGCTGAGGTAGCGGGGCGAGACCTATGATGGGAACGCCTGTGCCTGTCCGAAGACCCCGGGGATGATTCAGAGGAAACGCCCCTATTACGCTTGCGAGAAGCGTAGGGAGAAGGGGAGAGAATCCCCCGGGAGGGCGGACCTCTCCAAGGCAGTCACCACAGAACAGGAGACCTGCGCAAAGTCGGATATAGACTAGGAGAGGGAAGAAACCCAGGCTAGAGGGATGGCCGAACCCACCGGGTCTGGTTGAACACCCGGGGTAGTAATAGCCGGGAGGTCTGGGGGAGCAGTGGTGCAGGCTGAACAAGGAGGTTCAGCAGAACCAGCCATTTTTTGTGATACAGTTCTTACAGGTGTAAAAAAAATAACTAATGAGCCAGCTATGTGTTTAGAGGAAGGAACAGTTCTGGACATGGACATAGTAATAAAAAAAGAACGGTCTCACCCAAATCTGTGTCCCTCAGACTGCTGCTGTGAGAAGAACTCCAGCAGAGAGAGGGAGAGAAGAGAGCAAACGCTAGACCAATGGCCAGAGGGGGCGTGCTTGTAACAAGGGCACTGTTGAATGGCCCTGCAACACCCTGCGCGTATATAGCACTGATTGGAGGGTATTCGCGCCCTCCTGAAAAGCTTCTGCGGTCCTGGGTGGGCGGAGCTAAAGCGCACCAGACCACCGAAGTAATAATAGCCCGATCCATGATGGCGCCCGCTCCCAGCCCCGAGCGCACATGCGAACGAATATGCGCCTCGGGGGAACGGAGTGGGCGAACGCCGTCGGCAGTTACACTGCCAAAGAAAAAGTAAAAACGTGCGGCCGGGCTGGAGGAGCGCCCGCAGTAATGAGAGACACGCTGCAGAGGCAGCCGCGTTATACAGTGCACCAAACACACACCTGCCCACACATGTGTGCCACTGCTCACCCCATAATAAAACTTTCCCCCATAGAAGGAAAAAATGGAGGGAAAAAATCCTCCTGGCCAGTCCCATTAGCCCCCATACAAAAAAGGTGGCCCACAAACTTGGGGTCTACAGCTGTTGAGAATCCGGCACCTAAGGATAAAAAAGGGAAATATACTCACCTTAGTCTGAAGAACTTACCTAATGAAGTTTTCAGCCAGCTTTTGTCACCTGCATCATACCGGCTTGAAAAGCGAGACGAGCAGGAAAAGGTGGGGGACCTGGACCCATGTGGTACAACCCCAGACGCTGGCCGTTGGCGAGAGGGGGTTGACAGTACATCCACGATGTTTGTGCCCCCTCAATTGCAAATGGGGAAACAGTGAACGCTATGTTCCTGAGTCCCCACCTGAAAACAGGAAAATAAAAGGAAATAAGAAACTAAACGTCCCTATTCTAGAAAAATAAAAAAGTTAGACCAGGTCTGGGGAAAACCCCCAGACCAGTGTCCATCTCCTGCAGACGCTAAGCTAAAACTGATTACCTCAGGCTCTGTAGGCGGGTATATACTGCTGGGAGGAGCTGACTTTTTGGTTTCCATAGTGTCAAGTCTCCTAGCAACAACAGCATATCAGCATATACCCAAGGTCTGTGTCCCCCAATGGAGCCGATAGAGAAACTTTAATTCTAACAAATAATTAGGCTTAAAGGAGTAGTCCAGTAGTGAACAAGTGGTGAACAACTTATCCCCTATCCTGAGGATAGGGGATAAGTTGCAGATCGCGGGGGGTCCGACCGCTGGGGCCCCCCGCGATCTCCTGTACGGGGCCCCGACAGCCCGCGCGAAGGGGGCGTGTCCACCCCCGCATGAAGTGGCGGCCGACACGCCCCCTCAATACAACTCTATGGCAGAGCCGGAGTGCTGCCTTCGGCAATCTCCGGCTCTGCCATAGCGATGTATTGAGGGGGCGTGTCAGCCGCCGCTTCGTGCGGGGGTCGACACCCGCTATCTGGCCAGAGAGCCTGGCCCCCGTACAGAGAGATTGCAGGGGGCCCCAGCGGTCGGACCCCCTGTGATCTCAAACTTATCCCCTATCCTTAGGATAGGGGATAAGTTTTTCACCACTGGACTACCCCTTTTTTCACCACTGGACTACTTCGCTGGAAATTTTTTTATTTTTTATTTTTTAAGATCAACCGCTGCCAGAAAGCTATACAGATTTTAAAATCTTAACTCTTCCAGTACTTATCAGCTGCTGTATACTACAGAGGACTTTCTTTTCTTTTTGAATTTCTTTTCTGTCTGACCACAGTGCTCTCTACTGACACCTCTGTCCATGTCAGGAACAAATCCCCATAGCAAAGCTATCCTTCTCTGGATAGTCCCTGACACGGACAAAGGTGTCAGCAGAGAGCACTGTGGTCAGACAGAAAATAAATTCAAAAAGAAAAGAACTTCCTCTGGAGCATACAGCAGCTGATAAATACTGGAAGGATTAAGATTTTAAATAGAAGTTATTTACAAACCTATTTAACTTTCTGGCACCAGTTGAAAAAAAAAAAAAAACTGATGTTTTCCAGCAGAATACCCCTTTAAAATGTTTCTACAGTTTCCTTTTATTTTATTTTTAACAGGGAATGAGGATGAACGAAACAAGCATGTCCTCAATCCCTGACAGTATGTGGAAGAATAGCAAAACAGAGTTTATTTCTTCCACAAAAACAGCACCACACCTGTCCTCAGGTTGTGTGTGGTATTACAACTTGGCTCCATTCACTTCAATGGAACTGAGCTGCAATACTACACAAAACCTGAGGATTGGGGTGGTGCTGTTTTGAAGAAATCAGCTCTGTTTTTGTAATCCCGAATAATCCCTTTGAGAAGGGCTGAAGAGCAGTGGTGTAGCCTTTCAGAAGGTGCAAAACTACAACTCCCAGCATGCCCAGACAGCCGCTGGCTGTCTGGGCATGCTGGGAGTTGTAGTTTTGCAACATCTGGAGGGCCACAGTACACAAGAACGCAGGATGAATGAACAACTGAAACAAAAGGACATGAAATGGAAGCATGTCCCCTACCCGTTGAACACATGCTGGATGAGTGGGTGAGCAGTCTTCATGTACACATCCTGATTGGTGAATTTCTCACTAAACACTTCATCAAAATAAAACACGTGCTGGGGAAAAAAAAAAGGAAACATGAACCCGATGAAGATGACACCTAAAATAATAAAAGTGAACATGTCATGTTGGAATGGGAATACTTCTTAAATCTCCAATTTAAAATGGCTTATCCTAAACCAGTGTTTCCCAACCAGGGTGCCTCCAGCTGTTGCAAAACTACAACTCCCAGCATACCCGGACAGTCAAAGGCTGTCCAGGAATGCTGGGAGATGTAGTTTTGCAACAGCTGGAGGAACACTGGTTGGGGAACATTGCCCTAAGCTAATGCCTTCCATAAACAGCACCACCCCTGTCCGCAGGTTGTTCACTTCAATGAAGCTGAGCTGCAATACCACACACAACCTGAAGACAGGAGTGGCCCTGTTTTTGGAAGAAATCAGCTCTTTTTTTCTAATTCTGGATAACCCCTTTAAAGGGGTACGCCACTGGGAGAAAGAAAAAAAGGAGATTTTTTAACACTTACCGTAAAATCTCTCTTTCTCGATTGATCCATTGGGGGACACAGACCGTGGGTGTATGCTGCTGTCTCTAGGAGGTATGACACTATAGCAACAAAGAAGTCGGCTTCTCCCAGCAGGATATACCCGCCTCCAGGCCCTGAGGTAATCAGTTTTAGAACCAGAGCAATAGGAGAGAACCGACAGGTGAAGGAAAAAACACGAACTGTCCGAGAACCAGAAGAAAAGATATAACTGAACACACCCTCGGACAGAGAACCAAAGAGAAACCCAAAAGGGCGGGAGCTGTGTCCCCCAACGGATCCTTCGAGAAAGAGATTTTACGGAAAGTGTTAAAAAAATCTCCTTTTCTCTATCGGCTCCATTGGGGGACACAGACCGTGGGACGTACCAAAGCCGTCCCTTGGGTGGGCAGAAAATCAGTCAGGCAGACGGCTGTGCCGCCTGCAGCAGTTTACGGCCCAGACTAGCATCAGCCAATGCGAAGGTATGATCCCGGTAGAACCTCGAGAAAGTGGGCAAAGGCAACCAAGTAGCCACCTTGCAAATCTGCGAGGCCGAGGCTTTGTTCTGTAGAGCCCAGGATACCCCAACAGAAACGGGTAGAATGAGCCACAACCCTGAAGGCAGGAATCTTCCCCCTACAGCGATAGGCTTCCGAAATGGCAGATCTGATCCACCGAGAAGTGGTAGCCTTGGAAGCAGGTTGTCCCTTACGACGACCTTCCGTAAGGACGAAAAAGGAATCGCCCTAACGAAACGAACAAGAGATAGAGAGGTAATACCTAACAGCCCAAACTTCATCCAGTTTGTGGAGTAAATGCTCCCTAAAATGAGAAGGAGCGGGACAGAAGGACGGAAGAACAATGTCCTCATTGAGATGAAAAGCCGAAACAACCTTAGGCAAAAAGGAAGGATCTGGCCGGAAGACAACCTTGTCCTGGTGAAGCACCAGAAATGGAGAACGGCAGGAGAGAGCTGCCAATTCAGACACTCTCCGAATGGAGGAAATAACAACAAGAAAACGCCACTTTCCAAGAAAGGAGGCGCGGGGACACCTCCCCAAGGGGTTCAAAAGGTTCACCTTGGAGTACCCCCAGAACCAGATTCAAATCCCAAGGGGGAGAAGGTGACCGATAAGGAGGGGCAGCATGCGCCACTCCTTGAAGGAAGGTCCGGATATGAGAATTAGAAGCCAGAGGACGCTGGAAAAGAATATAAAGGGCCGAAACCTGATACTTAAGGGAATTGAGAGACAATCCCAGTTCCAATCCCGATTGCAAGAAAGAGAGAAGACGGGAAACCGAAAAGGTAACAGGACTCAAGACCTGAGCTTCACACCAACTAAAATAAGACCACCAGGTACGGTGGCAAATTTTTGCCGAGGAGGACTTACGAGCCTTGAGCATGGTGCTAATGACTTGGGAAGAGAAACCGCGGCTCTCAAAACCACGGTCACGACCGCCACGCCGTCAAGCAGAGGCGGTAATAGGGGTGGCACAGGAGACCTGAGATAGGAGGTCTGGACGATAGGGAAGGAGTTCAGGAGCCGGATCATGACGACGAACCACGCCCGCCGGGCCCAGACTGGGCCACTAGAATGGCGGAAACGTCCCACTGAGAGTTTCCTCAAGACACCGAAAAGAGAAGAAAGGGAGGAAACAGATAAGGTAGGGCAAAGCCCGACCACCAAATAGACAAGGTAGGGCAAGGATCGACCAAGAGAGAGGAACGCTTCAGTTGTGGCGGGACAAACAGAGGTCCAGGCCTGGAGCGCCCCAGGGGTTGCAGATCACAGCAAACACCCCTGGATGTAGGGACCAGTGACCTTGGACGACTGAGGACCGGCCGAGAAGATCACATCCCAGAGACGGCCAGACTGAAGATAACTGAGATGGCCGGAAACCTGAGTTCCGCCCAGGAGGAAAATTCCCAAGAAGCAAGCAAAGAAAGAATTGCCCTAGGCCCCAAAATGTTGAAGGGGAAAAAGCTTCTCGCGGGGCCAAGACCCCAGACCGGGCGGTCCCTGAAAACACCTCCCCAGCCCGACAGACTGGCAAGGATGGACAGGAAGGAACACCCCCGGAAGAACAATGAGGGGGAAAATGAAGCCACCATAGAAGGGACCAACAAGACTGACGAGAGAGAACGATCTTGCAGCCGAGAGACAATGGAGACCTGTCAAACCGGAAGAAAAAGTAGAATTTTGTTCTTACCGAAAATTCTCTCTCTTTCTCGGAGCTTCTATTGGGGGACACAGGACCATGGGTATATGCTGCTTGCCACTAGGAAGCTGACACTTGGCAAAAAACAAAAGAAGGCTGGCTCCTCCCGGCAGGATATACCCGCCTACTGGCTCTGAGCAACTCAGTTTTAGTCCCAAAGCAGAGGAGAGCAAACCCCCGAAAAAACAAACCATCTAACACAACACCCAGAAAAAGGGAAACCGACCAAAAGGGGGGACACCCCCGCCCCGGAAGGCGGAAACCCGCTGGCCGCAAACAAGACAATGGGTGGGTGCTGTGTCCCCCAATAGAAGCTCAGAGAAAGAATTTACGGTAAGAACAAAATTCTACTTTTCTCGATCGCTTCATTGCATCACGAACCGCTGCCTGCAAAACCTTGCAGCCCAGGCCTGCGTCGGAGGAGGCAAAAGTATGAACCCTGTAAAACTTGGTAAAGGTATGCAGGGACGACCAGGCAGAGTCCCCATGACAGACCGCCCAGGAAGCCCCCACCACTCGGGTGGAGTGAGCCGTCACGCGGAAAGGAGGCATCTGACCCTTGCATCGGTACGCCTCTGAAATGGCGGAATGAATCCACCGGGAAATTGTAGACTTCGAGGCCGGGAGCCCCTTGCGCCTCCCCTCGGGGAGCACAAACAGGGAGTCACTACGCCGAAAGCAAGAGGTGACCGCCAAATAGGTCCGCACAGCCCAGACCAAGTCCAGCTTGTGAAGGCGGCGCTCTCTCAGATGGGAGGGAGACGGACAGAAGGAGGGCAACACTATGTCCTCGTTCAGTTGGAAGGCAGAAACCACCTTAGGCTGGAAGGAGGGTAGCGGCCGAAGAACCACCTTGTTCTGGTGAACAAGGGAGAAAACTGGGAGAAACCTGAGCCAGAAGCTCAAACTGAGTGTCCTGAAGAGCATCCAAAACAAGGTTAAGGTCCCAAGGCACAGTGGGGGACCGAAGAGGAGGGACCTCGTGGGCGACACCTTGCAGAAAGGTGCAAACATGAAGGTTAGACGCCAGAGGGCGTTGAAAGAGGACCGACAGGGCCGAAACCTGCCCCTTAAGGGAACTCAGGGCAAGGAGAGTCTCCAGTCCGGACTGCAGGAAGGACAGGAGAGTCGGCAGGGAGAAGGAGGTGGAGAAAGTGCAGTGGTAAATCCTGGAGGACGAGGGCTTACAGGCACAGAGCATAGTCCGGATAACGCGGGAGGAAAACCCCCGAGCCCTCAAAACCGCGGTCTCAACAGTCACGCCGTCAAACGCAGCGCAAGAGAGTTGGGGTGGCAGAGGGGTCCCTGAGAGAGAAGATCGGGATGGTCCGGAAGATGGAAGGGAACGTCCGCCACGAGGCTGACCACGTCTGCGTACCACACGCGATGGGGCCAGTCTGGAGCCACCAGAATGGCCGAGACCCCCTCCGCCTTGAGCTTCCGGACGACCAGAGGAGGAAGCGGAAGAGGCGGGAAAAGATAGGGGAGGGCGAAGGAGGTCCAGGGGACCACCAGGGCGTCTGCTGCGAGCGCCAGGGGATCCCGAGACCTGGCCACGAAGAGAGGGACTTTCCTGTTTTGACGGGACGCGAACTGGTCCACGTCCGGCGTCCCCCACCGATGGCAAATCAGATCGAAGACCTCTGGGTGGAGAGACCATTCGCCCGGATCCGTGGTGGCGCGACTTAAGAAGTTGGCCTCCCAGTTTTCGATGCCGGGAATGTGTACGGCCGAGAGGGCTGGAACCAGACGTTCCGTCCACCTAAGGATCTTTGAGACTTCCCTCATGGCCGCTGAGCTGTGGGTGCCCCCCTGGCGATTGATGTACGCCACGGCCGTGGCGTTGTCCGTTTGTACCCGAACGGGGAGGCCCCGGAGAAGGTGGGTCCAGTGCCGAAGGCACAGGAGGATCGCCGGTAGGTCCAGAACATTGGACGGCTTCGGAGGCCAAGCTCTCCATCAGTGACCCTGGACAGTCTGATCCTGGAAGACCCCTCCCCAGCCAAGGAGGCAGGCGTTCGGGGTCAGGACATGCCAGTTGAGGGGCAGAAAGGAACGACCCCCTCGGGGGAGAGGGGACCGAAGCCACCAAAGGAGGGAGAGGCGTACCTGGGGAGAAAGCCGGATCTTGCGGTGGAGAGACAAGAGGGACTTGTCCCACTGGGACAGGATGGCCCATTGGAGAGGACGGCAGCGGAATTGAGCAAAGGGCACTGCCTCAATGGCGGCTACTATCTTCCCCAGAACAGACATGCAGGTGCGGATGGGAAATGGGCCCGGCGCCCGAAGGGAGCGGACCCCCGACAGGAGTTCCTGTAGTTTGTCCTCCGGCAGGGAGACACAAGCAGCCTCTGTGTCGAAGTGGAGCCCCAGAAAAACCAGGGACTGGGACGGGGACACATGGGACTTCTCGTGGTCGACAATCCAACCAAACCTGGAGAGGGTCTGGAAGGTGATTCTGAGGCTGGCCCGATTCTACTCCAAGGAAGGCACCTTGTGAGCAGGTCGTCCAAGTACGGTAGAACAGAGATGCCCCGAGAGTGGAGAAGAGCCACCACTGCCGCCAACGTCTTGGTAAAGACGCAGGGCGCAGTAGCCAACCCGAAGGGTAGGGCAAGAAAGAAATGATTCACAGTTGGAGAGGAGGTCCACCGAGCAATGAGGTCCTTTGCGAAGGAATACCGCGCTTGAACCTTCTTCGTTTCCTGAAACTTCTTGTCAGGGTGACTTCCGGCGGATACCCGTAGGGGCCGTAAAATTCAGCGTGAGAGCTGAAAGTCTTGAGTGCCGGTCGGGCATAAAGAAAGGAGGCTTCTGGAGCCACGTCCGAAGTTCCTGGGTCCTTTAGATGGAAGGTGTCTCTTATGGCCGCAACCACTGAGTACACCACATCAGGCACATCCGTGCGGTCCTCTGAGTCGGAGGCCGAATCAGAACTTCTTCCACAAGTTCTCCAGGTGAATGGGAACGTGTGAGGCGGCCCTGGAAGAGAGAGAGACGGACCTGGTACGCGGGTCTGGAGAGCCAGAGCGGCGACCCTGGGAGCATTCTCTAGAGGAGCGACGCTTGCTACAGGTCGGACTAATGGGGCGATGCCTGCGAGGGGAGCGCCCGTGCCTGCCAGAAGACTCAGGGGATGAGTTAGATGACACACCCCTATGATGCTGCGAGAGCGTCAGAATAGGGGGAGAGCGGGACCCTCCGGAGGGCCAGTGTAGGAAGGGCCTCTCCAAGGCACTCCCACATAACGGGAGACCTGAGCCAAGTCGGATATAGACTGGGAGAGGGAGGGAACCCAGGCTAGAGGGGCGACCGAACCCACCGGGTCTGGAAGAACAACCGGGGTAGAGTAGTAGGGGGGTCTGGGGGAGCAGTGGAGCAGGCAGAACAAGTGGTTCAGTAGAACCAGACAGTTTAGCGTTACAGTATTAACAGAGTAAAGGAGTGGCTAACACTCCAGTTAACTGTTTAGAGGGAGGTCATTCTGGGCCTCTCTCACCCAAGACTGTGTTCCATTTCACTGTGTTGCTGATACAGTCTGCTTATCTTACTGTTTCACATGCCTTTGGATCCCCATAGACCACAATGGACCTATTTTAAAAATTAAACCACAACACTGTAACACTCTGTCCCACCCCGGAACTCGAATCCGTGGTGGTCTCCAGCTGTCAGAGAGGAGAAATGCCGGCCAGCAGGGGGGGGGGGGGGGGAAGCGTGTTAGTAGCAGGGGGCACCGCTGATTGGCCCCTGCCACCATAATCGCGCGCACAGCGCTGATTGGTGCACAGTTCGCGCCCAGAGAAGCTTCGGCAGCCCTGGGTGGGCGGAGCAAAAGCGCACCGAAGTATTAACAAGAAGTCCTGAAATGGCGCCCGCTCCTTGCCCCGAGCGCACATGTGAATGCATGAGCGCTCGCAGGGAACTGAGCGGACTAGACGCCGCCGGCAGCAGCCGCTGCCGAAAATGAAAGTAAGCCGGCGCTCAGAGCGCCCGCATAGAGAACGCCGCGGCTGTCAAAACACACTATATATATATATATATATATATATATATATATATATATATATATATATATATATATATATATATATATATATATGAATAAAGTGTAGAAAGTTGCCCATTCAAACTGCCACTGCTCACCCCAGTTTTTAATAAAGGACCCAGCCCCATGAGACGGTGGGCCAAAAACTGAGGGTCTCCAGATGTTGCAAATCTGCATCTAAGGAGAAAGGGAAATATACTCACCTCAGTCAGAAGAACTTACCCCATGAAGTCTTCCTATGAAGTCTTCAGCCAGCTTTTATCACCTGCATCATGCCGGGCTACCATGTGCGAGCGAGGCGAGCAGGGAGATAGGGTGACCCGGACCCATGAGGTACAAACCCAGGCGCTGACCGTTGGCGAGAGGGGGTGAACAGCGAGTATACGCAATGTCTGTGTCCCCATACTCGCAATGGGGAAACAGTGAGCCGCAGTTCCTGAGTCCCCACCTGAAAACAGGAAAGAAAATGGAATAAAAAATCTAACACATCCCTAAATCTAGGAAAATAATAAAACATGTCCACCTCCTTAGACACTAAGCTTAAAACTGATTAGCTCAGGGCCTGGAGGCGAGTATATCCTGCTGGGAGGAGCCGACTTCTTTGTTGCCATAGTGTCATACCTCCAAGAGACAGCAGCATACACCCACGGTCTGTGTCCCCCAATGGAGCCGATAGAGAAAATGTTTTATTTATTTATTTTTTAAATCCACTGGTGCCAGAAAGTTAAACAGATTTGTAAATTACTTCTATAAAAAAAAAAAATCTCAATCCTTCCAGTACTTATCAGCTGCTGTATGATCCACAGGAAGTTCTTTTCTTTTTGAATTTCCTTTCTGTTTGACAACAGTGCTCTCTGCTGACACCTCTGTCCATTTTAGGAACTGTCCAGAGTAGGAAAGGTTTTCCATGGGGATTTGCTCCTACTCTGGACAGTTCCTAAAATGGACAGAGGTGTCAGCAGAGAGCACTGTGGTCATATAGAAAGGAAATTCAAAAAGAAAAGAACTTCCTGTGGATCATACAGCAGCTGATAAGTACTGGAAGGATTAATATTGTTTAATAGAAGTAATTTACAGATCTGTTTAACTATCTGGCACCAGTTGATTTAAAAAAAAATGTTTTCCAGTAGAGTACCCCTTTAATGGTTGAGTCTCCAAAAAGTGATCATCAACTTTGGGAACTACCTGGCAGAAAATATTAGAGAATAGCTTAAAATGTAAAATTCATAATGGAAAAATAAAAATGTTAAAATGTAAAAGGGGTACTCTGGAGGGGGGGAAAAAAACTGTTTTCAGATCAACTGGTGCCAGAAAGTTTTACAGATATGTGAATGACTTCTATTTAAAAACCTTAATCCTTCCAGTACTTAGCTGCTGTATGCTCCAAAGGAAGTTGTGTAGTTCTTTCCAGTCTGACAACATTGCTCTCTGCTGACACCTCTGTCTGCGTCAGGAACTGTCCAGAGCAGGAGAGGTTTGCTATGGGGATATGTGCCTGAACCAGCTAGTTCCTGACATGGACAGGGGTGTCAGCAGAGAGCACTGTGCTCAGACTGGAAAGAACTACACAAATTCCTCTGGATCATACAGCAGCTGATAAGTACTGGAAGGATTAAGATTATTAAATTTAAGTAATTTACAAATCTGTATAAACTTTCTGGCACCAGTGGATTTGAAAACTTTAATACCAGAACCACTCTCATTCTACTATTATACCAGAATGTACAGAAATTGGCTTTAAAAGCGGTTCTGAATGCTCGTAGCCGGAGGCCAAGATCATGACGTCACGACCACGCCCCCTCGTGACATTGCACCACGCCCCCTCCATTCATGTCTAAGGGAGGGGGCGTGGCCGTAATGTCATGACCCCTGATGCAGGAACCCAGCGTTTGTTTAGAATGTCGGGTGCTGCAGGAGATCGCGGGGGGCCCCAGCAGCCGGATCAGACATCTTAGGGGATATGATGTCTAGCAGCGGAGTACCCCTTTAAAGCAAGCAACATTTTCTGCACAATAATTCCACAGTGGTTCTATGGGATCCGGTGATATCTCAATGGCTGTCAGCTCCTATAGCAATACCTGCAGTATATATTCCTTTAGGTTAACCGCTTCTTTCCTCTCGTAAATCGCTACCGTCTCCTTGCCTTCGACGGTCACCACGCTCACTTCCCCGCGTCTTTCTTCCCTCAAACCCAGAGGACGTTTGCGGACGCACACTCGGATTTTATCGCTGTCTGTCCAGGGTCCCTCTTTGTCTGTGCAGCTCGGTCTGTCCAATGAAAAAATTAAAGGGTTAAAATGATTTTTCCGCCGTAAGCACTAATGGCGTCCAGCTCATAGAAACATCGAAGACGATCGAAGTATAGCCCAGGCAGGTTCACATTTACTTACTGTAGATTTACCGTCCACATCTGCAGGGAGTTTGTTCCAGGTTCTACTACTCTTTAAAGGGGTACTGCACTGCCCGATAATTCGGAACATTTTGTTCCGAACGCTGGAAGCGGGCTCCAGGGGTCATTACATCATGGCCACACACACCCTCAATGCAAGTCTATGGGAGGGGGCGTGGCGGCTGCCACGCCCCCTCCCATAGACTTACATTGAGGGGCATGGTGTGAAGTCACGAGGGGCGTGGCTGTGACATCTTGAACCCCGGATCCGCACCCAGCGTTCGGAACAAAATCTTCCGAACGCTGGGGCAGTGGAGTTAAAAACAGATTTGTAAATTACTTCTATTAAAAAAAATCTTAATCCTTCCAGTACTGATTAGCAGCTGAATACTACAGAGTAAATTCTTTTCTTTTTGGAACACAGAGCTCTCTGCTGACATCATGACCACAGTGCTCTCTGCTGACATCTCTGTCCATTTTAGGAACTGTCCAGAGCAGCATATGTTTGCTGTGGGGACTTTCTCCTACTCTGGACAGTTCTTAAAATGGACAGAGATGTCAGCAGAGAGCACTGTGCTCGTGATGTCAGCAGAGACCTCTGTGTTCCAAAAAGAAAATAATTTCCTCTGTAGTATTCAGCAGCTAATAAGTACTGGAAGGATTAAGATGTTTTAATAGAAGTAATTTACAAATCTGTCTAACTTTCTGGCACCAGTTGATTTAAAAAATAAAAATAAAAAAGGTTTTCCACCGGAGTACCCCTTTAATGTATTTAAAGGGGTTTTTCAGCCAAAACTAATCAATGGCCTATTCTAATGATAAGTCATCAATAGGGGACACCCAGCACCACATTGGATCAGCTGTTCTACAGCAGACAACATACAGTGGGTCATTGCAAAAAGCAAACAAAAATTGTCAACGCAGGCACAGTTCTTGGGTCAATTAGGAAGAGTTGCCTCATTTCCCAAAGCAACCAATCAGATTGCTTCTTTTATTTTTCAGTGGTCTTTTTATAAATGAGATTCCATGGTGTGAATGAGTTCTTAGAAGTGAAAGATCAAAGGGGGAAAAGAAAAAAAAAAAAAAAAAAAAAAGATTCCAAAACCAGGGCAGACAACTTAAAGGGTTACTATTATTAAAGAAAATTTTTATTATGTGGTCCAATCATGTCAGAAGTTTTGATCACACTGGGTACCGCTGCGATCTCTGTTTATAAGCCAGGGACACGCCTCACTCCCCAGCCGTCAAACAAATCCGACCTTTTTGCGAAAAGGTCAGATCTGATGGCTGACCAGGGAGTTGGGCGCGATGCTGCGCGCTTCCTCGGCGTCTCATGACTGAAACCTAATGTGATTAAAACTTTTGACATATTCTGGCGACATTTCAGAAGTTGTTTTTGTTTTTTTTGTACGGTAGTAACCCTTGGATAAATTATTTGGATTGTGACAAAGATGAACGTAAAGACCCTATTTCAGATAAATTTGTTACTTTACCTGAAAAAAATAAAAATAGGAAAACATTTAAGTACATGTTGGGAGCACATTGGGGGAGATTTATCAAAACCTGTGTAGAGGAGAAGTTGACCAGTTGCCCATAGCAACCAATCAGATCGCTTCTTTCATTTTCAAAAGGGCCTCTGAAAAATGAAAGAAGCGATCTGATTGGTTGCTACGGGCCACTGGTCAACTTCTCCTCTGCACAGGTTTTGATAAATCTCCCCCAATGTTAGTAAATAAAGTGAAATGCAATTTATATGAAAATCCAGTAGGCTATGTCCTTGTACAAAGAGCACACAAACGTCTCAGAAAACTATACTAGACGTACAGCAGACCACGGCGTCCTCATTACCTGACGTATGTCTGTGGCACGCCATAGTTGTACCCGGACACGTGCATCACTCTATGTATGACGGGGACCTCATTGTCTCTGGAGCCCACTGATGTGCCCCCCAGCGCCCTTAGGCAGGACCCCTCAGTCGGCAAGCTGGGACTTTCGTCTCTTTTCAGTGTGATTGTCTTCTGGTCAGCAGGTGGCGCCGTTTCACATAATTCAGTAAGATGCATGGAGGGATGAGACGGAGAGGAGGGAAAGGCACTTCTGTCTGTGTCAAAGGAGATGTCAAATTGCAGCTGTCTCCGGGTGGCGGTCCTGATATTGGGGGGCTGGAGGTAGACGCAGCCGGGCTGCAGGGGAGGGGTCCGGCTGTCACTGCTGTCCTCAGCTGCCACGCTCTGAATTATTTTGATCAGCTGGAAGAGGCGTTTGCGGTCCTCCATGCTGTGGACTCCCAACTTGGAGTAATCTCTCATCGTCACCTTAGCCAGTTCTTCAATCTTCTGGAGTCCATGGGCTACAAAGTGAGGATAGTACTGCTGCAGTTCAGCCTCACAGAGGCACTCCAGGAGGCAGGAGGTCATCTTCAGGACAGGGACTGCTCTGGGCCAAGAAGAAGAAACAGAAGACAAAATTATGCAAATAGCTTGGTTAAATTCACATAAGTGTCACATAAGGGGAGGCCAATCACGTCACACTGTGTATAGCGCCATCCTGAGGTCACCAGCTGCTAAAGAAACCAGACAGCCACATATGCGTCTGAAATGAAGACTAAATTACAGTATGGACAAGAACCCTCTCGCCATGGGCACTGTGGTCAAGAACCATGGCCATGGGCACTGTGGTCAAGAACCCTCCCGCCATGGGCACTGTGGTCAAGAACCATGGCCATGGGCACTGTGGTCAAGAACCCTCCCGCCATGGGCACTGTGGTCATCCAAGCATAGTCCAAATAAATGCAATGACATGTACAACACTTGGACTTGTGGATTAACTTTTATCTAAGTGTAGCCAAAGCTTCTTACAATGTATCAAGTTATGTAAAATACAAAATCATATCTATCTATCTCTATATCTATCTCTCTCATATCTCTCTCTCTCTATCTCATATCTATCTCATATCTATCCAGAAGATAAGGATGCAGCGCACCACTTTCCATGAAACGTAGTCTCTTTGTACATCATGGAATAGGAACCAATGGACCGCATTTCCGCTTGTGCCTGCACCCATCTCCTATTTGGATGTGCTGCACTGTGGTCAGACAGAAAAAGGAACAACTCAACTTCCCCTGTAGTATACAGCAGCTGATCAGTACTGGAAGGATTAAGATTTTTTTATTTTTTTTATTTTTTTTTATAGAATTTGCAAACCTGTTTAACTTTCTGGAGCCAATTGATTAAAAAATGTTTTCCAGTGGAGTACCCCTTTAACCATAGGCACTTACCCAGACATTCTGCTGGCAGAGTCACCATGTACCTACATTACATTACATTACTTATCCTGAGTTATATCCTGTATTATACTCCAGAGCTGTACTCACTATTCTGCTGGTGAGGTCACTGTGTACATACATTACATTACTTATCCTGTACTGATCCTGAGTTATATCCTGTATTATACCCCTGAGCTGTACTCACTATTCTGCTGGTGAGGTCACTGTGTACATACATTACATTACTTATCCTGTACTGATCCTGAGTTATATCCTGTATTATACTCCAGATCTGTACTCACTATTCTGCTGGTGGGGTCACTGTGTACATACATTACATTACTTATCCTGTACTGATCCTGAGTTATATCCTGTATTATACCCCAGAGCTGTACTCACTATTCTGCTGGTGAGATCACTGTGTACATACATTACATTACTTATCCTGTACTGATCCTGAGTTATATCCTGTATTATACCCCAGAGCTGTACTCTCTATTCTGCTTGTGAGGTCACTGTGTACATACATTACATTACTTATCCTGTACTGATCCTGAGTTATATCCTGTATTATACTCCAGAGCTGTACTCACTATTCTGCTGGTGAGGTCACTGTGTACATACATTACATTACTTATCCTGTACTGATCCTGAGTTATATCCTGTATTATACTCCAGAGCTGTACTCACTATTCTGCTGGTGAGGTCCCTGTGTACATACATTACATTACTTATTCTGTATTGATCCTGTGTTATATCCTGTATTATACTCCAGAGCTGTACTCACTATTCTGCTGGTGAGGTCACTGTGTACATACATTACCTTACTTATCCTGTACTGATCCTGAGTTGTATCCTGTATTATACACCAGAGCTGTACTCACTATTCTGATGGTGAGGAAACTGTGTACATACATTACATTACTGAGGATCTGACTCAGGATCAGTACAGGATAAGTAATGTAATGTATGTACACAGTGACCTCACCAGCAGAATAGTGAGTACAGCTCTGGAGTATAATACAGGATATAACTCAGGATCAGTACAGGATAAGTAATGTAATGTATGTACACAGTGACCTCACCAGCAGAATAGTGAGTACAGCTCTGGTGTATAATACAGGATATAACTCAGGATCAGTACAGGATAAGTAATGTAATGTATGTACACAGTGACCTCACCAGCAGAATAGTGAGTACAGCTCTGGTGTATAATACAGGATATAACTCAGGATCAGTACAGGATAAGTAATGTAATGTATGTACACAGTGACCTCACCAGCAGAATAGTGAGTACAGCTCTGGAGTATAATACAGGATATAACTCAGGATCAGTACAGGATAAGTAATGTATATAAACAGTGACCTCACCAGCAGAATAGTGAGTACAGTTCTGGAGTATAATACAGGATATAACTCAGGATCAGTACAGGATAAGTAATATAATGTATATAAACAGTGACCTCACCAGCAGAATAGTGAGTACAGCTCTGGAGTATAATACAGGATATAACTCAGGATCAGTACAGGATAAGTAATGTAATGTATGTACACAGTGACCTCACCAGCAGAATAGTGAGTACAGCTCTGGAGTATAATACAGGATATAACTCAGGATCAGTACAGGATAAGTAATGTAATGTATGTACACAGTGACCTCACCAGCAGAATAGTGAGTGCAGCTCTGGAGTATAATACAGGATATAACTCAGGATCAGTACAGGATAAGTAATGTAATGTATGTACACAGTGACCTCACCAGCAGAATAGTGAGTACAGCTCTGGAGTATAATACAGGATATAACTCAGGATCAGTACAGGATAAGTAATGTATATAAACAGTGACCTCACCAGCAGAATAGTGAGAGTGCATAGGAAGAAATTGGTCCATCACTAATGTACAGCTCCTTGTCTCCGATACAGGCCGGCAGCTGCTTTTAGCCAGTGAAGGTCAAGACCCCGACCATGGAAGGGGGTTGGGGGTGATTGGGATATTTTTATACTTTTCTAAACTACAACAGCCGATCTCCTGTGTTACTCTTCACCCGGCATGACAGCTGTCGCCCATCCACACCCCGGGATCATCAATATTAATAGAGCAACTCATCTCTAGTGAGTGAATAGAGGAAATGGGAAACTTGTCCGGTCACTGCCTAAATACCCAGGATTAAAAAAAAGGGGGGGGGGAGGGGGTCACAGACTAAAAGCGGATGGGACGGGGTCCCACAGCAGTACAGAGTATATCAGATGAGGTCTGGATAAGGTGGATTAGAATTATGAATAATATCCCAGCTCTCCGCTGTGTCCATAACTGTGAGCATCCATCAGAACTGTGACAGGTCATAAAAAGGGAACACCCGCTGGATTTAGGGCAGGGAGGGATGGGCACAAGTGTCAACAAGGAGCAAAGGAAACCAGGTTATAAAGTTCACGCTGGACAGCGACAGATGAAAGAGGATACGTCCCCGCACTGCCCAATCCTATTAGGGTGCGTCCCCGCACTGCCCAATCCTATTAGGGTGCGTCCCCGCATTGCCCAATCCTATTAGGGTGCGTTAACACGGCCGTCTGTCCCCTTTTTTTTATCCCCGTTTTGGTTCCGTTCTTGCGGACTGTTAACGGATTAAAAACGGTAAAAAAAAAAAATCCCATTGATGTCAATGGGATTTTTTTTTACAATCCGTTTACATCCGTTTGTACCCGTCTGCGCTCATTTCTGTTTTTTTTAACGGCCGAAAAAAACAGCACATGCAGTATTTTTTCTTCAGTCAAAAAGACGGAAGAAAAAACGGATACAGTAAATTTAACATGGAAGTCTATGGAAAACGGATGAGCCTTTAATGTCATCCGTTTTTTTCGATCAGTTTCTTTTGTCAGTTTTTATTTTAAAGCATGCTCAGAACAAAAAAATAATATATATTTTTTTGTTTATTAGGCTGGGTTCACACCACGTTTTTCAAATACAGTAACCGTATACGGTTTTCCGCCAAAAAAACGTATACGACCGTTTCCGAAACCGTATGCATAGAGAATGCATTGTAAACCGTATTCCAAATGTTGTGTACGGTTGCATCCGTTTTGCCTCGGATACGGTTTTGCCGATTTTCCAACCGTAGGCAAAAACGCTGTCGACCACGTTTTTGCCTCCGGTTGGAAAACTGTATGCGAACCGTATGCGGTTCTTTTAACATTGTTGTCTATGAGAACCGTACACAGAATTTCAGAATACGGTTGCACACGGTTTTTCTAATCCGTTTTTGGATTTGACACATGCGCAGATTGGAATTTCAATAGAACAATAGTAACTTTATTAAATTGCTGGAAAACTAATTCCAACAAAATAGCAAAACCGTTGGCAAAAACTGATGCAAACGGATAGAACCGTACGGGGAAAAACCGTATACGTTTTAATTTGGAGTCATACGGTTGTATAAGGTTGCATACGGTTTTTGCCATACGTTTTTTTGCGGAAAACCGTATACAGTAACCGTATTTGAAAAACGTGGTGTGAACCCAGCCTTAACTGAACAATAACAGATCCAAATGGATAACATCCGTTTGCATCCATTATTGTAATTTTTTATTTTTATTTTTTTAAGTCAGTTTTTATTTTTTTATTTTTATTTTTTTAAGTCAGTTTTTTTAATTTTTTTTTTTTTTTTTTGACGGCGAGAAGAAAGGACCGGTCTAGACGGCCATGTGAACGCAGCCTAACCTACACCCAGCTTGTCAGAGAATTCAGGGCATTGTGCTGCGGGCATAAGGCATGGCACCCCATCCCATCTCGCTTACACAGGGCGCCCCGCAGTTATGTCAGCTCCTCAACAACGCACAAAACTATTTCAATGTTCCCATAATAACCTGCAAAGCCACAAAGATCACAGCTGATACAGAGGACAGCTGCGTCCTGGCAGCAGATGGACCAGCCCTGCCCACATTGGCCGGGCACATGTAGGCTGAATAAGGCTGGGTTCTCCCCATGTTTTTGCAATACAATTCCCGTATCAGGTTTTTTGTTTTTTTCTTATACCGTATATACTCGAGTATAAGCCGAGTTTTTCAGCACAATTTTTCGTGCTGAATAACGCCCCCCCTCGGCTTATACTCGAGTCAATCCCTTCTCAGTGGTCTTCAACCTGCGGACCTCCAGATATTGCAAACTACAACTCCCAGAATGAGTCGTAGTTTTGAAACATCTGGAGGTCCGCAGGTTGAAGACCACTGTCCGCCTTCGTCATCATCCAGACCCCCCTTTAGTTTTCTACTCACCTCCCCTCCGCCGTCCCGGTGCGTCGTCGTCAAGGCAACGTCACTAGTACGGGGCCGGCCCGGAGCGGAGAAGAGGGCCTCCCCGGAGAAAATGGACAGCCCCAGAACGACTAACCCTCCCCCACCGGACGGTCCCTGCAGCATAGATGGCCCGGACCAGCTCACCCTTCCCTTCCCGCCGAGGGGAGGGGAGGAGAGTAGAAAACTAAAGGGGGGTCTGGATGATGACGAAGGTCGCAGTGGTCTTCAACCTACAGACCTCCAGTTGTTTCAAAACTACAACTCCCAGCATGCCCGGACAGCCCGATGGCTGTCCGGGCATGCTGGGAGTTGTAGTTTTGCAACATCTGGGGGGCCGCAGGTTGAAGACCACTGAAAGGGATTGACAGGCGGTGATGATGAAGGGGGGGGAGTGGGGGGATGACGACATGGGGGGGGGGGGGATGACGACACGGGGGGGGGTGACGACGACACGGGGGGGGGGGGGGGTGACGACGACACGGGGGGGGGGGGTGACGACGACACGGGGGGGGGGGGTGACGACGACACGGGGGGGGGGGGGGGGCCGGGGGGACGACAACGGGGGGGGGGGACGACGACACGGGGGGGGGGTGACGACGACACGGGGGGGGGGGTGACGACGACACAGGGGGGGGGGGTGACGACGACACGGGGGGGGTGACGACGACACGGGGGGGGGTGACGACGACACGGGGGGGGGTGACGACGACACGGGGGGGGGTGACGACGACACGGGGGGGGGGTGACGACGACACGGGGGGGGGGGGTGACGACGACACGGGGGGGGGGTGACGACGACCACGGGGGGGGGGGTGACGACGACACGGGGGGGGGGGGGTGACGACGACACGGGGGGGGGGGGGGTGACGACGACACGGGGGGGGGGGGGGGTGACCGACGACACGGGGGGGGGGGGGGGGGTGACGGACGACACGGGGGGGGGGGGTGACGACGACACGGGGGGGGGGGTGACGACGACACGGGGGGGGGGGGGTGACGACGACACGGGGGGGGTGACGACGACACGGGGGGGGGGGTGACGACGACACGGGGGGGGTGACGACGACACGGGGGGGGGTGACGACGACACGGGGGGGGGTGACGACGACACGGGGGGGGGTGACGACGACACGGGGGGGGTGGTGACGACGACACGGGGGGGGGTGACGACGACGACACGGGGGGGGGGTGACGACGACACGGGGGGGGGGGTGACGACGACACGGGGGGGGTGACGACGACACGGGGGGGGGTGACGACGACACGGGGGGGGGTGACGACGACACGGGGGGGTGACGACGACACGGGGGGGGGTGACGACGACACGGGGGGGTGACGACGACACGGGGGGGTGACGACGACACGGGGGGGGGGTGACGACGACACGGGGGGGGGTGACGACGACACGGGGGGGGTGACGACGACACGGGGGGGAGGTGACGACGACACGGGGGGGGTGACGACGACACGGAGGGGGTGACGACGACACGGGGGTGGGTGACGACGACACGGGGGGGTGACGACGACACGGGGGGGTGACGACGACACGGCGGGGGTGACGACGACACGGGGGGGGGTGACGACGACACGGGGGGGGGGTTGACGACGACACGGCGGGGGTGACGACGACAAGGGGGTGTTGACGACACACGGGGGGGTGACGACGACACGGGGGGGGGGTGACGACGACACGGGGGGGGTGACGACGACACGGGGGGGTGACGACGACACGGGGGGTGACGACGACACGGGGGGGTGACGACGACACGGGGGGTGACGACGACACGGGGGGGGTGACGACGACACGGGGGGGTGACGACGACACGGGGGGGGTGACGACGACACGGGGGGGTGACGACGACACGGGGGGGTGACGACGACACGGGGGGGGTGACGACGACGGGGGGGGGGACGACGACACGGGGGGGGGGGGGGGACGACGACACGGGGGGGGACGACGACACGGGGGGGGACGACCGACCACGGGGGGGGGGGACGACACGGGGGGGGGGGGGGGGGGCGACGACACGGGGGGGGGGGGCGACGACACGGGGGGGGGCGACGACACGGGGGGGGGGCCGACGACACGGGGGGGGGGGAGACGACACGGGGGGGGGGGGGCGACGACACGGGGGGGGGGCGACGACACGGGGGGGGGGGCGACGACACTGGGGGGGGGGGGGGCGACGACCAACGGGGGGGGGGGGGCGACGGACACGGGGGGGGGGGGGCGACGACACGGGGGGGGGGGCGACGACACGGGGGGGGGGCGACACGGGGGGGGGGACGACACGAGGGGGGACGACGACGACACGGGGGGGGGGGACGACGACGACACGGGGGGGGGGGCGACACGGGGGGGGGGGGACGACACGGGGGGGACGACGACGACGACACGGGGGGGGGTGACGACATGGGGGGGGGGGGGGGGGTGACGACATGGGGGGGGTGACGACGACATGGGGGGGGGATGACGATTCCTGGGTTTTTTGGGGTGAAATTAGGGGGCCTCGGCTTATATTCGGGTCAGCTTATACTCTAGTATATACAGTAAACATATTTTTATTTGGTTTTTCTGCATATAAATATAACAAAACCTTAGAACAAAAAACAATCAAGCCGTATCAGGTTTTTGATTTAAAAAAAAAAAAAAAATGATTCCTCAAAACCTGTGAACAAATTTTAATCCGTATACGGTTTAAAAAATGATGTCTGGAGATACTACCAGCCACCACCAGGGGCAGCACCTAGCAGTGTCTGGGCACAGGCGGGCTCAGTGCTGGATCCAGGGGGACTACATCAGCCTTTTTATGCCATGGCCACTTCTCTGGCTGACAAAGTCCTAGGAGCCAGGAGGAAATTCTTAATTGCCATGCTGACCCTGGCGGCTGGGTTTTGTCTAGCCCTGCCTTGAAGTGTAACTTCGGTCACGTTCCTGCAGCAGGATATCAGTTAAAATCTTCACAGAACCTATATATCAAAGCATCCAGAAACCTATTGGCATAAATGCACCTTCCAACCAGATGCCCACCTATTTTGCAGGTGAACTCAGAAAGGCGTAGGGTGATTAAAGGTGCCGGCTAATGGATAATGACAGGGAGGACACGGCTCTTTAAATGTGAGTATATAGTGATTCACCTCCACTATAACTCCTCGCCCCTGCGGACACACCGGCTTTGATGCTCATATTCTCCTTCCCTCATTGTATTTAGAATTTGCACATTTGGGAAGGAGGATAAACAATTAGGGGCAAAGGTGAAAGAAACATCTATAGACAAAAAAAATCATCCCCTGCATCTCTATGGGGTTCTACAATGCAGGTTGTAACTGTAAAGGCGGGTGGTCTCCAACCTGTGGACCTTCAAATGTTGCAAAACTACAATTCCCAGCATGCCCGGAACAGCCAGCGGCTGTCCGGGCATGCTGGGAGTTGTAGTTTTGCAACATTTGAAGGAGCACCAATTGGAGAGCACTGCTCTTGGGGATCTTATCGAGCTGCTCCGTTACTGTACAGTAGATGTAGACGCTCTATAGGACGCTATTTAGAGATGAGCGAACTTACAAGTAAATTCGATTCGTCACGAACTTCTCGGCTCGGCAGTTGATGACTTATCCTGCACAAATTAGTTCAGCTTTCAGGTGTTCCCGTGGGCTGGAAAAGGTGGATACAGTCCTAGGAGACTCTTTCCTAGGAATGTATTCAACTTTTCCAGCCCACCGGAGCACCGGAAAGCTGAACTAATTTGTGCAGGATAAGTCATCAACTGCCGAGCCGAGAAGTTCGTGACGAATCGAATTTACTGTAAGTTCGCTCATCTCAAGACGCTATAGGTAAAATAAAGAGAGAAAAAAAAGACGTAGATAAGTACATAAAACTGCACATGTTTATATCCAATATTCAGTTTGACATATACGAGAAATGTGCAAAAAAAGTTTTTTTGTTTTTTTTTAAAGTCCCTCTATAGGACCCCTCTATGGGATGCCAAATCTGACAGGAGTCACTACAGGACCTTTTAAATGACCTCTATGGGACTGCAGGTCATACAGGAAACACATGTCTCACAGGACCTCCATGGGGGCTGCGCATCTTACAGGACTCTCTAAGGGACCAAACATTTTACAG